>NC_137065.1:8825695-8903195 GCF_032717465.1 Coenobita brevimanus
TGTGTCGACTACCTTTTGGCCTTCCTAGATGACGAAGTCATGCAGCACATATGTGATGAGACTAACAGGTTCGAATCACAACGTGCTGCTAGTGGTACAGGTGCAGCCAAGATGCAACAGTGGACCATGCTGGGAGTGCAGGAGCTGTATGTGTTCTTTGCCCTCATGCTTCTTATGCCACACTCCAAGAAGCATGAGTTGGAAGAATACTGGTCCATGGACCCCTTACTACCCTCACCGACCTTCAACAAGTACATGGCCAGAGATCGCTTCCGGAACATCATGGGAAACCTGCACTTTGCCGACAACGATGTACCTTCCCAAACCGACCCACTCTGGAAGATCCGGGAGATTCTGAACAGAATGAAGGATAAGTTCATGTCATTCTTCCACCCATTTCAGAAGGTTGTCATTGATGAGTCCTTGGTTCTGTTCAGAGGACGTCTTCGGTTTGTCCAGTACATTCCAAGCAAACGCCATCGCTTTGGAATTAAGTTCTTTGTACTGTGCGACTGTAAGACGGGGTACATCCTTGACTTCGTCATATATTCAGCCAGCACTGTCGATCTCGATAAAACACACCCCCTTGGCTTCTCAGGCTGTGTAGTAGAAAGTGCTCCTAGAAAAGTATTTTGGTGGGAATCATGTGCTGTATACAGACAACTACTATACAGCACCGAAACTTGCCAAATACCTTTCTGAGCACGGCATTGGCTCCTGCGGCACTGTCAAAAGTAATCGTGCCAACTTCCCCAAATTCCCAGAGGCAGGAAACTCGCAGCGAGGAGACGTGCACCTACGCAAGTCTGAGAAGATGCTGGCAATACGGTGGCATGACAAGAGAGTCGTGCACATGCTCACCACCGTACATAAGGGGGAGATGAGAGACAGTGGGAAGGTCGACCGTAGGACAGGCGAACCTGTGATGAAACCTGATGCTGTGTTGGACTATAATATAAACATGCGGCTGGTGGACAAGTCCGACATGATGATTGGTGAGATCGACTGCCTCAGGAAGAATACTAGGTGGTACAGGAAAGTTTTTCTGCATCTCATAGATATGACGATGCTGAACGCCTTCATCCTGTACAAGATGAAGGTAAAGCCACCCAAGTCCTTCTCCCTGAGGTTGTTCGCCAGGACTTGTGTCCAGCAGCTGCTGGAAAAATATGGTAAGGTGCAAGCAGCAACTCCAAGGCGCCATCCAGTTACACTTCCCGACCGACTTGAGCAGAGGGCGTATATGGAGCAGCGGCACAGACTTGAGCTAATGCCTGCCACAGGGAAAAGGAAGGCTGCGATTCGCAGGTGTCAGGTATGTGCGCATACCACACGCCGCACACCTGAGCATAAACGCACCTCTTGGCAGTGCGCTGAATGCCAGGTTCCCCTCTGTGTAACCTGCTTTTTCGATTATCACAGCCAGAAGCAGTTCTAACAGTGCAAGTGTGGAAGCAGAATTATTTGGAAATAATGTGTAAATAATGTGTAAATAATGTGTAAATAGCAGGTGAAAGCAATGGATGTTCAGTTCATATGATTGAACAGTGTACTATAGTTTCATCTTACTGAAAGTGACAGTGAATAACATATTGTAAGTAAAATAGAAGGGTAAATATTGAAAATAGAATAGAAAATGTAAATAGTAATGTAAGTAATTAGTAATATAAGAATATGAGTACAAATAATTTATGTTATAACAGTGAGAGTGAATCCGTGGCTCTCTACGTATTTTACTGACTGAAAAATAGAATGACTTCAGTGACAATAAAATAATACGACTGAATGAAACTTATGGAGAAAGACTCCAGATATATATAAGTGTGATATAGTAATAGAAATATAAAGTGTGAGGGGTTTTATGAATAATAAATGACAGAGTGCCTAGAGCGAACTAGCGCAAGTGCGGCGATCAGACGCGCTCGTAATTTCCATTGCTTTCACACTGTTTTTTTTTTTAGTATGGATCCCAAACTACTTGAAAATGGTAGAATAGTGTTTATAGTGTTTGTATCTGGCTGTGGTAATCATATAACGGGTTGTCGGGAAGTGTAAAGTGGAGACTTAGTTACCCTACTTCAGAGGTCTCCACAAGTCCTACGGAAACTGACGAAGGCTCAACAATCATTCCAGGAGAAAGCTGAAGGTATGTGCTATAAGCATATATAATTTTATTATTCTAGGACTAATAACTGATTTTTAGCAAATATTTTTTGAGAGTCTCTCGGAGCCCAAATAACCCCGCGGGACACGCAAGTAATTGGTAAACAAGCCCGCGGTGTAGGGGTTAAAGAACTGAAGTAACGGACACCGATACAAGCATTTAGTAATGTGAAAGGTGGAGCCATCTGAGTGAGAGTGGATGGGGATAAAACTGCAGTTCAGAAAATCACTGATGAATAGAAGGGAGAGAGCCGGTGTGAGTACGGAGCACTGAGGAACAGCACTATCGATAGTTTTAGAAGACGAATAAAGGTAGTCTACAATAGCAACCACAGAACGACCACAAAGGAAGCTTGAGATGAGGCACAGACAGGAAAGAAACCATAAAAACGCACTTTGGAAATCAAGAATTTTTGCCAAACTCAGTCGATAGCTTTGGCTATGACACGTGTATTGGCAAAGGTTTCGCCACAATCCCAAAAGGAGGATGACCAAAAATCGTAAGGCAAGGTGTACATCACCGGTGGAGCATCGCTGACAGAAAAATGTTTATTATAGGACAATGCTTCAGAATCTTTTAGTTAATCCGGCTACCATTATAAATTATGTTTAGCTCCTGCAGTAATACAAACCTGTCCACTTCGTGGCTATAATGCAATGATTAACAAAGAGGCCACTATTTTTTTCAGCTATTCTAGGTGCTCACATCACTCCTAGTAACGAGAGTTTCATATTTCTAATTAGCATATTATCAAAGCCATTTAGTCAGGATTAAACATTGGTAACAAGAGAATAATAGTCCTCATCAAAGGACACTGCATTTATCGAGCTACACTGCATGTACCCACACTGTTGCCATTAGCCTATTCAAATGATGAGTTGACAGAGAGATTCTGACATTGTTAGGTGGCTCAATGGCACACGGTATTGTGCTAAAGTGGTGGTGGAAGTGACTATGCTTATCTAAGGAAGGCAATGGCAATTTGTTCAACAGAAAAGTTTCATTTTGTCTTTTTAGGAAGTTGGGAGTGTGGAGAGTAGACTCTTCTGTCTTATTTAACCACCTTACTAACAGAAGAAAACATCTACTTAACTTATTCTTTAATTTGGTCTGGGTATTAACTTTCCGCACAGTCCCACTGTATTTACATGAATGAAAGTGCTTTATTCCATTAGTGAAATTAAATACAAGATTTTTCATCTGGACCTCTGCCACAAAGGAAGATAAAATTATTCGACCTTCAAAGAAAGTAAATAAGAAGCCCTACCATGCACCAACCCACCCCACCCAACCACATCACACCACACCACACCTCTCCCCCACCCAACCACCTCACACCACACCTCCCCACCCCACCCCGCCCAACCACACCATACCATACACCATCCCACCCCACCCAACCACACCACAACTCACCTCATCCCACCCAACCACACCATATCATATACAATCCCACCCTACCCAACAACACCATCCCACCCCACCCAACCACACCACACCACACCTTCCCACCCCACTCCACCCAACCACACCATCCCACCTCACCCAACTACACCACACCACACCTCCCCACCCCACCCCACTCCACCCTCCCACCATACCATACACCATCCCAGCCGACCCTGTCAGGACTAAAATATCATAACACTTCACACTAGCTAGTAACGTACATATGTAATCTAGAGGTTAGATGAAAGTAAGGCTAGGGCTGGAGGAAATGTCATTTGCACATTCCCTCTCAGGAATGCCATAGACAGCTGGTGTGACGCCTGATCGGAAAGTCCCTAGGATTGAGAAAATTCCACTCAACTGTGCCTTAAACGTGACACAATCACTCATATACGGGAGAGAAGGAGTTAGCAGGTAGAAGGAGTTAGGACAGAGAAGCGAGGAGGGGGACTAGGAGTAAGACAGAGGTACGGTGGGGAAAGGCAGGCGAGCGGGTTAGCGAGTAGCTCTCATCTCATTACGCTCTGTGAGACTTACTCACTGTATTACTCTTGACATATTCCCTTTGAAGAAAATAAACTACAATCAAACCCCAGACTCATCTTTATCTTTCTCCTGTCATTAAAGACAAGTACAACTAACATTTTCTCCTACAAATCAACTCACTGTTATAACAGCTCGGCTACAACTACGATATTATATATCTACAATTACGATATATTATTTTTGTGGCAGTAGTGGGAAACCACACCTCTCCACCCCACCCTACCCAACCACACCATACCATACACCATGCAACCCCACCCAAGGACATCACATCACACCTCCCCACACCACCCCACCCATCCACACCTTACCTTACACAATCCCACTCGACCAAACCACACCATCCCACCCCACCCAATCACACCACATCACACTTCCCCACCCCACTCCACCCCACCCAACCACACCATACTAAACACGATCCCATCCCACCCAATCATACCACACCACACCTCCCAACCCCACCCCACCCTACCCTAACATACTATACACCATCCCACCCCCACCCAACCGCACCATCCCACCCCTCCCAATCACACCACACCATACCTCCCCACCCCATCCCACCCCACCGTATCCCACCAAACCATACACCATCCCACCCCACCCAACCACACCACACCACACCTCCCCATCCAACCCCACCCAACCATACCCCACCGTACGATACACCATCCCACCCCACCCAATCACACCACCACTCCTCACCCCACCCTACTCAACCCTACTCTACTCCACAATACCATACACCATCCCACTCCACCCAACCACCCCACACCACACCATCCCATCCTACCCCACCCAACTCTACCCCTCCATGCCAGACACCATTCCTCCCCACCCAACCACCCTACACCACACCATGTCACCCCACCCTACTCTACCCCACTCTACCATACACCCTCCTAACCCATCCAAGTACGCCACACCACACAACACCACACCACACTCCACCCCACCCACCCACCCACACCTCAGCACACTTCCCTCCCTCCCCCTACTCTTCTCCCCTCTCCTCACCTACAAATAATTCAGACAGGCAATTAACAGGTCGTCATAACTACCCAGGGAGCAATTACACGAGACGACTAACGAGGCCAACCACAACCACAATTAGCGGGTCATCATTAGCATGATCATTGACATCAGCATTATTGGCCTCATCATTATGATTACCATCATTATTACTGTTTATTATGAGCATCATCAGCTTTACGGTATTATCATCCTCATTTTGATCATTTTTTTCCTCCTCCTCTTTTTCCTCCTAATCATCATCATTATCAGCAGCATCAACATCAGCAGCATTTTCATCACCATTTCCATCACTGCATATACAGTTATTGTCTGAATCATCTTTCAGTTATTATTGTTATTATTACTGTTATTATTATTATTATTATTATTATTATTATTATTATTATCATTATTTTTATTATTATTATTATTATTATTATTATTATTATTATTATTATTATCATTATTATTACCCCTCCCCGCCCCGGGTATTGTTTTCACTAGGTTTGTCAGTTTGTTTGTTTGTCTGTCTGTCTGTCTCTGTTAACAACTTTAAGCGAAACTACTGGTGAGATTTATACTAAAATTACAAGGATGATGGGCTATGGCCTTCTGATAGCCTGATTAAATTTTAGGCAAAATTAGTCAAAGGCCCAGGCTGTAGGCCCCAAAAAATTAAAAAAAAAAAAAATCGACTTCTCGCTATAACGTCTTTCAAATTCGCCATATCGACATGAAACCAAAACCTAAAGACGCATCTTTCAAATCTGCATCCTATAACATGCCTTATTACATCAGGGGGGTCACCCCCCCCCCACTTAGAGGTAGGAGGGTTAATGTCAAGGGGTCGGGCCTAAAATTTCATATGGGCATAAAATCATCAATTTTCACCCGATTTACGCCAAATTTGACATGTGACATCGTTGACTAGATATCCTGTTGTTTATACATCAGCACTAAAATGATTGCCGGGGACGGGTTTGCTGTGCCTTGGCACCGCTTCTTGTTATTGTTATTATTAAACAAGGAAAAGTGAAGAAGATTAATCAAACAGAAAACAGTGAAACACTGATAAGAGAGATTACCAAGGGTGAGTAAAGAAGAAAGAGAGAGAGAGAGAGAGAGAGAGAGAGAGAGAGAGAGAGAGCGAGAGCGAGAGAGAGTAACGAGCTGTTGAGGGCCTGCATCTCGTTACTACCCATTATTTATTCGATTAATTTTGGTAACGGTGGGACACTCTGACAACAGATGTCAGTAACGTTGCTTTACTGCTGTGTGTGTGTGTGTGTGTGTGTGTGCAGTAATAAATATGCCATAAGATTCACGCCACACTTCGTATGTTTTAAATATTTTCACACTCATGGTTGGCAGATAATTGTCATTAACATTATTCTGTCGCAACGTCGTCAGTGTTGCAAGCTTACATTGATATTTTATTTATTGCAATCTTTTAATTTTTTCAGTAATTTGTTTGGTATTTGCTAGTATGTGTGTATTTTTACCGGGCGGGAAATTACTAACTCAGCTACAAACACATGCATGCACGTTCTCTTTCACACACACACACACACACACACACACACACACAACCATAGCCAGTACCACCAGACTACCAGCAACACCCAAAACCACGACCAACCACAACTACCCACAATCACGACCACCACATCTATCGCCACGACCACTACTACCACACCTACCACCACCACAGCGATTAAATACAACCACCACCACCACCACCCACTCAGCCACCCACACAACCAGGCAATAAATCAGTTAATAAATGAAGGAAAGACGTCATTAATCAGTTACTATCGTTAATTACTTATAGGAACATAACAAGAGGCTGGGGTAAGGATGTCAAAGGTAGCTTTGTTATCTGTAATTGTGTGTAGGATTGTTTTACTTCAGTGCCTTTTGTGTTGGCCTTTATTTTTCACTTTATTTAGCTAGCTTTTAGCCTGTCTTTATTGCCTTAAATTTCTATCATCTGTTCATCTGTTTATCAATCTATATTTCAACTTGTTATATTATTTTTGGCTTACCTATCTATCTATCTTTATCTTCTACTTTATTCACCTGTATTCAACCCTCTTTGTATCTTCCAATATCCTTTGTCTACCTACCAGCATATCAGTCTATCTATCTATCTACCTATCTATCTATCTACGAGTATATACCCACGTACTTTTCTTTTTCACTTAACTTACTCCTAATTCACATTTTTTTTTCCTTCCATTTCATTCATATTTTTTCGCTTCCCTACTTTATTTATCAGCAGTTCACGTTGCATTTATTTCCGCTTACTCATAATATATACTGTATTGTAGGTCTATTTATTTCTCTGTATACTCTTTACCCTGTCATTATTATACCCGCGTTAGCAAAGCGAGAGCGGGTATTGTTTTGAACGACGTGTGTGTGTGTGTGTGTGTGTGTGTGTGTGTGTGTGTGTGTGTGTGTGTGTGTGTGTGTGTGTGTGTGTGTGTGTGTGTGTTGTACCTGTCATCAGCCTTCTCAAAGTTTAATAAAACAATCAGTATGTACAGTATGTAGTGAGAGAGAGAGAGAGAGAGAGAGAGAGAGAGAGAGAGAGAGAGAGAGAGAGAGAGAGAGAGCATTCAAAGAGTACAACACCCACGCCCTAAAATCGGTCAGCGGTCCCAACCTGTGACTTTACCGTGTGATCTTGACCTTCTAGTAACTGTTCATAAAATCACTTCATCCTTCGCTGACCCTCAACCCATCCACCAAGCATGGTGTAAATCGGATGAACACTCTAAACTGACCTTGACCTCTGACCTACAGTACTATTCTCTAAATGGCCTTGTTTCATTCTCAACAGACTTTCAATCACCTCATCAAGGGAGGTTAAAATCGAATGAAAAATGTCTAAGTTATTGGACTATAAATCTGACCGTCTCTTGTGACCTTCACCTTACAGAATCGAAATGTTTCATCATTGTCTGTGTATTTCTGTGTGTTCCTGTGTATGTTTCTTTTTTCCCATATACTGTTCTGTCCTGCCATGGAGGGCGAATGTTCTAGATTTATAGATTTTATTCCAGTCACTGTACGTGTCCCTCTCTCTCTCTCTCTCTCTCTCTCTCTAACCTCCTCACAGGCATTTCCCAAGCCACCTTTAACCCACTGGTGCCTGGGGTCACTCAAGGACGAAATGAGGATATTCGTAAGTTAATAAAGGGTACGGACCTAAGAGCTTCTTGACCATGAGCCAGTATGTAGAGGGTGGTACCAAGTATGCTTAAGAACTATCTATCTACATGCTATCTACCTACCTAACTTCCTACCTACCTATATGTCCATCTATCTATATTTTGTCAGACGCCTTAATTCCATATAGGGAGGCCACAAACAAGTCGCCTCCACATCGCCCTGTCCTCTGCCATTTGGCTGCTCTGGCTCCAGCTCACACCCCCTCTCTTTCATCTCTTCACTCCATCCCTCCATCTCATCTTTGGTCTACCCCTGCTTCTCTCCCCATCCACCTCACTCACGTATACTCTTCTGGTCAATCTCTCATTCTCCATCCTCTCCATTTTGCCAAACCATCTTAAAGTATTTCTCAACACTTTCAATCACATCCACATCAACACTACAACTCTCCTTTATTATTTTACTTTTACACCAGCTTGGCCTAAAATTGTCGTCATTAAAAATTCATAAAAAGAATAACTACGGTATAGCTCTAACCCTTTCAAAGTATTTTTTTTCCCTATATTCTTACTGATACTATTATGGAACACAAAATTGTTCCCGTCAGTATTGGTTTTGTGAGGAATACCTACGTAAGGGTGTAGAATAAGTGAAACAGCACACAAACAAACGAAGAAACAACAGATTAAGTAACAAAACCATGGGGAAATGCTTCATATACTTAAATCTTAGATTGCTCAAAACGATGTTTGGACAGCTACGCCCCTCTAGCAGCGGCACCTCAAACTTGACCTTGCATTCTGTCCTAATCTTTAGCCTATTGTTCTAAAAACTTGTCAATTCCGTCATGGGCCTGCACGCACACCTATGTAAACCAAATTTAGCTAAAACTGGATCAAAACTTCTTGTCCTCAAGGCCGGAACTATTTTCACGGCCTCCGTGAAACAGTTCCGGCAATACTAAAACAAGTAATTTTCCCCCATTTTAATCATTTTTCTGGAACACTGACGGACGCATCATGACGAACCCAGCAAGGTTTCAACACAACAGGTCAATGATCAAGGGTACAACACAAGCTCAAAGTTGACCTTACCATGTGACCTTGACCTCTATTATTGTTCTGAAAGAAAGTCAGTCACTGTCAACCACCCAGTGACATCTCCAACAATTTGGTAAAAATCTGATGAAAATTGTTTCTTCGAAGCCGGAACTCATATCATGACCGCCATGAGGATAGTTCCGGCCCTTTGAGAATAGTTTTGGCCAAGCAAAAACGAATAGTTTTTCTGCGAATTAACACAAATTTGGTGGAAGTCTTGACGGACCTTTAATGACAAAATTCCACAGGTTAAACCACAATAGATCTAAAGTCCAGGCTACAGGGCATCAACGTTAAGGTGACAGGATATCAACGTTACTGTAGCAGGGCACCAACGTTAGGTTGACAGGGCAGCAATGTTAAGATGACAGGGCATCGACGTTACGGTAACGGTGTCAGGACTCCATATTATAAATACAAATCATAACAGGTAGCATGATGGATAGAGAGATAGATAGACAGAGCACCAGACAAGGTGTTGGAACGGGAAATTAGCTTGCAACTCTTTGCGTGAAGGAATGTTGGTCGTGCACCGGAAGCAGTACATACACACAGACATACAGTATTCTAGAAGCTTCCACGACAGTATAGCACACATGACACGACCCCTGCTGAAGTAGAATGTAGGAATCAGAGCTCAGAAAGAGGCAGGCCACACAACCGACAGATAGTAAGGAGTAGGAGGCTAGCAACAAGGGCGAGAGTGTGGCAGGTAGTGGAGAGATCGAATAAGAAGTGAGGTCCAACTAGACTTAGTTAGTAAACTAAGTCCCTGTGTAATAAATACGCTGCTCAGCTTAGACATTACTTTGAAGATAATAAATCAAGATCAACTCCCTGTATTCATCTTTAACTCCTCTTCCTCTTCGATTACCAAAATAACTTTAACCAAAACTCAAGACTTAAATATTACGAGACTAAAGAGTTACATATATATAAATGAAGGCTACGAAGTTTCAACAACAGGGCATCAACGTTAGGTTGACGGGGCAGCAACGTTAAGGTGACAGGGCATTAACGTTAAGGTGACAGGGCACAGGGGGGCATCAACGTTAAGGTAACAGGACATCAACGTCAAGGTAACAGGGCATCAAATTCAAAGTAACAGGGCAAGCACAAAATTGATTATACCCTGTGACCTAGATCTTTAACCTGTTGTTCTGGAAAATACTCAGTTCGTCATGGGGTACCCCGTAAGACCTACACGACTTCTGGTTAAAAATGGATAAAAAACTGTCCCTACCTTAAGGCCGCAGTGAGAAAAGTTCGGCTCCGAGACAATAGTTTCAGCCATGATAATACGAATAGTTTTTCTCGCAGTTCAACCAAACTTCATGAAAGGGTTAACGAACCGACCATGGCGAAATTTCCCAGGTGTGAGCACAATTGGTGGAGCGTCAAGGGTACAGGTGGCAGGCAGCTTGACAGGTGGAAACAACAGACTGCTCCCTATGCTTCTTAACTCTCGCCTTCCCGTTAGTCTCTCTCTCTCTCTCTCTCTCTTCCGTGTGTATACTAATCACGAGAGAACGAAGGAGGCAGAATAAAGAAATAAATGTGGAGAGAGAGAGAGAGAGAGAGAGAGAGAGAGAGAGAGAAAGGAGTGCCTGATTAACCTGATTTCCTAAACTGGACTACACAAGAGAGGATAGAGAATAACTAAATAAATATAATGGAGAGAAGGGGAGAGAGAGGCCAAATAAAGAGAATAAAATGTAGGATAAAGAGGGGAAGAATGGAACGAAAATAAGTAGCGTAGAGGGGCAAGGAAAAATAGTTCTACATAGGGTGGAGATACTGGGGAAGAAGAATGAGATTATTAGTGGTTATTATTAATATACTACTACTACTACTAATAATAATAATAATAATAATACTAATAATAATTATTATTATTATTATTATTATTATTATTATTACTATTATTACTTTTATTACTACTACTACTACTACTATTACTGCTACTACTATCATCCTCACCGAACCACCCAACCCAGCCCCACCATTACGCCACTCCTCCTCACCATACCCCACCATTACCCCATTCCCTACCCACCCAGTCCCACCTTTACCCCACTCCACCCACCCAACCCCACCATTATTTCACTCCACCCCACTCAACCCTACCATCACCCCACTGAACCCCACGATTATTTTACCCCACTCCACCCCACCCAACCCCATCATTACCCCACTGAACCCCACCCAACCCCACTATCACACCACTGAACCCCACCCACCCTCACCATCACCCCACCGAACCCCACCGTTACCCCACCCAACCCCTCCATACTCTACACAGTGTCGTTTTCTTCATCGTTATGTACGTGTCTGTCTGTAACCTCACATCCACACATTACCGAAATTACGCCAAATATTTTCCCTTCGTTTCGTTTTCGTTTCGTTTTTAAAGGCTCCAACATGCTTGCATGCATCGGCCTTGGTCACCTAATGGCGGCTCTCCACGCTGCACGATCCATTGCAGCCTCCCTGTTCAGTCCCTTAACCCTAAGGTCACACTTAAGGACCTCGTCCCTTGTCTCTCTCGGTCTGCCCCTCATAACCCCACACCCAATATTAACACCTCTCACCTTCCTCACCCAATTATAATCCCCCATCCTCTCCACATGTCCAAACCATCTCAATCTACCTCTTTTCATCACAACACCAATACACTCCAGTCCCTCCTACCTCTCAACTCTTCCATCGTAAACCCAGCCCCCCCCAGACCTTGCACGCAGAGACGCACCCCTGTCAAATAAAAACCAATTCGACAGTTTGGTAGGTGACAGTGAGAGGGTGGGCATTTTTTTTCTTTTTTTTTATAGACTGATACACTGAGGGAAAATTTGGAGAGAGAGAGAGAGAGAGAGAGAGACGCAAAGTAATGTTAAGTCACCATCTATCTTCCTTGTTGCCTACAACTTGTCACACGATATTTCAACTCTGTCTCTGTCTGTCCATCTGTCTGTCTGTCTGTCTGTCTGTCACTCTCTCTCTCTCTCAGCATCCTCCTCACGTGTAAGATGAGTATTCCATTACCCAAATCTAATGCTTCGTCTTAAACCCTTTTAGTCCCCTGTAAAAATATTCTGAGGAAAGACAAAAGAAATGTCTGTTTAAATCCCCACTGAGAGTGGTATAGGGGCTTCGTAATACCTTTCCCTGACCCATTTATTTTCACGTTGCACTATAACAATCTCTAGTACGCTTATTTATATATCGCTTGAAAATGTTGACATACTTGGCTTCAGGTGAAAAAATACTGAGAGGGGCTGCGAGGAATATATCGCCAGGGAACAGGTCTTACGAAATCTTTAGTTGCCACTGGATTTCAAAGTTCCGTGTGTTGTTTAAATCTAAGAAATTACTCCTCGATATGGACACGTTCCCTTTTTTATAAACTAGACTAAAAAAAATATCTCGACAGAAAAACGAATGGCTCGACGAAAAAAAGGGTATCTCGACCCGCCAAAAATATATCGACAAAAAAAAAAAAAAAAAAATCTTGACAAAAACAGTATATCACAAAAAAAATCTCGATCAAAAAAATATCTCTACAAAAAAAATTCTCGACCCGCAAATAATCTCGACCAAGGAAAATATCTCAAAAAATGACTAAAAAGGCTCTCGACCAAAAAAACTACGCCTCGACCAAAAAAATACCTCGAAAAAAAAAACTATACGTCAACCTCACCCCCAAAAAAAATCGACAAAAAAATTATCTCGACTCCAAACATATCTCGACCAAAAAATATCAGCAAAAAATATCCATCCATCCATTGCCAGACGCCATATATCCCAAACGGGGTGGTCAAGGGCTTAGAGTTAATTGTTTTACAGGGAGGGGCACTAATCCTCCACCAACCCCACTTGACACGTAGGGATGCCAACAGCATCTGGTGTTCCCAGGCGGTCACCCATCCAAGTACTAACCAGACCCAACGTTGCTTAACTTCGCTGATCGGACGGGAAGCGGTGTACTCAACGTGGCATGGCAAAAAATATATAGACAATAAAAATCATATCGATCAAAAAAATATATCTCTACCAAAAAAATCTTAAAAAGTCTCGACAAAAAAATCTCAATCAAAAGAAATATCTCGACAAAAAAAATGTATTTCGACAAAAACAATTCTTGACCAAGGAAAAATTCGACCAAAAAATATATCTACAAAAAAACAAATCTCGACAATAAATTTCAGCCAAAAAATATCGACTACAAAATATCTCGACGAAATAAATATCTGGAAAAAATATTTCGACTAAAGAAATATATCCTGACAAATCAAATATCTCGACAAAAAAAAATCGACCCAAAAAATACTTTGACAAAAAAAAGATATCTGGGCAAAATAATTTCCAACATAAAAAAATTTGACAATAAATTCTCGACGAAAAAATATCTCGACATGAAAAACATATTCGGACCAAAGAAGTATCTTGACAAATATATAAATCGAAAAAAGTATCTCGACCGAAAAAGTATCTCGACCAAAATAAATTCTAGAAAAAAATTTCAACCAAAAAATATCGACAAAAAAATATCTCGACCCAAAAAAATATCTTGACAAAAAAGTACCTCGACAAAAAAAATGACAAGAAACTACCTCTAGAAAAACATATCTTGACAAAAAAAATCTCGAGCGAAAAAATATTTCGACCCCCAAAAAAAACTCAAAAAAAATATATATATATCGAGAAAGTCTCAACAGAAATATAAAGGCAAAAAAAATATCGACCTTCCAATAAAATTGTCAGCAAAAAAATATCGCAACCAAAATAAATGACTGGACCAAAAAATATCTCAAAAATCCCTCGACAAAAAAATCCAGGGAAAAAATCTATCTAAAACAAAAGATATATCTCGAAGAAAAAATATCGAACAAGACAGTATCTCGGCCCAAAAAAATTTGCCAAAAAATATTTCAATAAAAAAATAGCTTGACTAAAAAAAGTATGTGCAGTTGATGCACATGGCTTTTTTTATCGCTAGAAAAAAAAATGTTCAGCTGACAGGCATCATATTAAACGCGTAAAAAAAATGGTTGACTCTTTCTCTGCACCTGGTACACATTTAGATATATTATTTATGGTAACACAATCTGCTTTATTATTATTATTTAGAACTCCACATTCTGTTCAGTTCTTTTTCAAATTGTAGATATTATTTCTTTTGAAGTGATCTAGAAGGCTGGCATTCCAAGACCGTTCAAGATAGAGACTTGAAATTTTCAGCAGTGATGTATCTTGGTTGTATTCTTCTTCTGGGACAACTTTTTTCCCTAGCACTAGCACCTTCTATGATTTTTTTTTTTCCAATTTTTGCTCTCCTGCGCAGTAAGAACTACTGAATCAATTGCTTTGCAAATGTTCCAGTATGTAGTTGTCAACATATACTAATGCATCTGGGTAATAATGCTGAGATCCAACAAATACTTTCTGAGATATTGAGGAAAATCAATATGGCCGACCCATTTCTGAAAGTGCTAAATCGGAAAGTATTTGACCGATTTTGACCAAACTCGATGGAAAGGTAGTGTGTGCTGACTGATCATGATTTGCATAGTATGAATAACCTTGACTTTGATCTGAAGGTCACAGGTCAAAATCCGTAAAAAATATTGAGTCTTACCAAAAGTCCCTTAATATTAGGTCTACAATAATAACAAAAAGTCCCTTAATATTAGCTCTGCAATGAAATTTTTTTCAGATTCCTAAGAGTCTACTTTTTAGGATTTCATAACAACAATTATGAGAAATCAATATTTTGTTACGTTTTTTGACTATTTTTGTACAAATGTGGATTTTTTTTATTATTTTGTCATTCTAATCTCGAATGTGGCATCATCTGGAATGTGGAGTTCTCTGAATACTGCATCAATATTATCACCTTATGTTCCCCTCATCCAAGAAAATTCCAGCCCAGGCAAATGGTTATTATGATTCCTATAGATTTTATACCTCTTTATATATATATTTAATGCCTGACGCGCCATCCAGTGAGGAGCAGTCAAGGTGTACGGATCTCCAGCACCCTTGTCCCTACTCAGTAACCTCTCTCTCTCTCTCTCTCTCTCTCTCTCTCTCTCTCTCTCTCCCTTTTTAATTAACCAGATACCTTACTGGTGTTGAGAGAGAGACTTAATCTCTTCGGGCCGAAAACGGCACTTTTATTTGCCAGTCCGAAGGAGTTACTGATGAGGCTGTGTCCGTTTTTATGTGCGTATGTATGTATGTATGTACGATATATATATATATATATATATATATATATATATATATATATATATATATATATCCATCCCCTCATCCACCCATCCATCATCTAGCCATCCATTCAGCCATCCACCCATCTATTCATCTAGCCATCCATTCAGCCATCCATCCATCCATTCATCTAGACATCCAATCAGCCATCCATCCATCTATCGATCCACCTATCTATTTATCTCTGTCTTATATCCAACTATCAATCTGTCAATCAAATCTATCCATCTATCAATCAATTAATCAGTCTATCTATCTATATCTCTCGATCGATCCATCCATCTTTCCAACCATCCATCCATCTATCTACCAATGTATCTATCCGTTCATCCAACCGTATGTCTATCCATCCATCCATATATCCATCCATCTATCTGTCTATTCATCTATCTATCTATTTATCTACCAGTCAATTTTAACAGAACATCAGCATCGTCATCACCACCCAGCCCTCTCCATTACACAGTTCCTAATCATTCCAGCCTTCCTTAATCGACTCACACAATAACAAAAATCTGTAGAGTTTCTGAAGGAAAAAAAAAGAAAGAAAACTTTTCATGGTGACACGTTTGACGAAAAAGAATGATAGTTAAAGCCTGGACGTCAACAACAACAAAATAAACACACAGATACCCCCCCCACACACACACATAAACAATAATATGAACTACGAACAGGAATGATACAAATACATGTAACACCAACAACAGGAAAAATACTGGTACATTTTGAAGCAGTAGTAGTAGTACCAGCAGCATCGACAGTAGTGACTATAGTATATAGTAGTAATAGTAGTAGCTGTATTATTATTATTATTATTAGTAGTAGTAGTAGTAGTAGTAGTAATAATAGTAGTAGTGGTAGGAGTTGCAGGTACATCTGAACATGAACCCAGTGGATTGCAGGCTGAAGAGGCCCTCCTCCTGCCGTTCATCCTCCTCCTCATCGGGGATAGGGAGGGAGTAGAGGGGCAGTTTTATAACCAGGCAGTTCCGGCGCCAAGTAATATCAGTGCCACGGCTGGCCCCATCACCGCATAATTTTAGTAGATGGAATAGTAACAATCAACAAGAAAAACAACAACTAACAACATCACAACCACACCACTGCCATCATCACCATTAACACCATCACCACCACCACCACCACCACCATCACCACCACAACCACCACCACCACCAACAACAACAACAACAACAACAAACATGCCAATACGGGGTCCAAATGGTGACTCAGACACAATACGTGAGCTTTTCTGATTGTGTGTGTGCTTGTGTGTGTGTGCGTGTGTGTGTGTGTGTGTGTGTGTGTGTGTGTGTGTGTGTGTGTGTGTGTGTGTGTGTGTGTGTGTGTGTTTACATCTCTTTCTTTACTTGATCATAATATTTTCTCACTTTCGTCCTTCCAATCTCCTCTTTAGGTACGTTAACTATCTCCACACACACACACACACACACACACACACACACACACACAGCATATACATTCTCTCCAAGACTCCCAACCGTATACATACACTCCCCTCTACACACACAAACACAAAAACACAAACACTGTACCGTATGTATATTCGCCCGCAGACTCCCACTCATATACATACACACATTCCCCCGCGAACACACACACACACACACACACACACACACACACACACACACACACACACACACACACACACACACACACGCACACACACATACACACGCACGCACACACACACACACACACACACACACACACACACACACACACACACACACACACACACACACACACACACACACACACACACACACACACACACACACACACACACACACACACACACACACACACACACACACATATCCCCAGACGATTCTTATTTATCATAAGGCTTAATGAATGAAAAAATCCACAGTAATCCTTCGAGGTTGAAAAATCCTGCCTCAGTATAAAGAATAAAAATGTTGTGAATAATATTGAAAAATAGCGTTACGTGAATAATAACAATAATTAATCGAAAACAACGTGATTAAAAATAACGTGAAAATGAAAAGTAACGTGGCCAGTGTGATAAATAACGTCATTAATTAAACATACCGCAAAAAGGTGAAAAATAACGTGGTAAAAAAAAATACTTGAATAAAGTGAAAAGCAACGCAGTAAAAATATTGTCAATAAAGTGGTAAGTAACGTGAATGTGATAATTAACGTGAATGTTGAAAAATCACTTGGTGTGATAAATAGCGTTATAATGTTAAAAAAAAAAAAAAAGCGTAAAGTAATAATTACCGTGAATAGTGAAAAATAACGTGCATATGGTGAAAATACGAAAATAATGTGAATAAAGTGAAAAATGACGTGAATAAATTGAAAAATAACGTGAATAGTGTGAAGAATAGCATGCATAGTGAAAAAACATGAAGAAAGTGAAAAATAAAGCAATTATTAAAAAAATAACACGAGTAAAATAAAAATGACGTGAATTGTTAAAAACTGGCATGAATAAAGTTAAAATAACGTGAATAGCGAAAACACGTGAATAAAGAGAAAATAACGCGAATATTGAAAAAACCCGTGATTAAAGAGAAGCATATGGTGAATAAATGAAAAAATACCACGAGAAGTGAAAAACAGCCTGAATATAGTGAAAAATAAAATGAAGTGAAAAATAACGTGAATAAAATGATAAATAAGGTGAATAAAGTAATAAAAAACATGAGGAGTGAAAAATAGCGTGAACAGAGTGAAAAATAACGCGAAGAGAAAGATAGCAAGGAAAAAAAAAAAGGAAAATAATGTGACTAGTTAATAGTAACGTGACTAAACAAAAACTATCATGTGTACAGTGAAGAATAACGTGAAGCGAAAAATAACGTGAATTGAAAAAAAAAAAAAAAAATGAAAAATGAAATAAGTAAAAACTGAATAATAACGTGAATAGTGCAAATAACGTGAATAGTGAAAAATAATGTCTATCTATCTATCTATAGCCCGACACCCTAATCCCGCAAAGGGTGGCCGCAGACAAAACGCCTCCAAGTCTCTCTGTCACCCACCATTTGACTGCCCTCTCCCCAATTTACCCCCCCCTCCCTCATATACCTCTCAACTCCATCCCTCCATCTCATCCTCGGTCTACCTCTCCCTCTCCCTCCCTCCACCTCACCTACATACACCCTCTTAGTCAGTCTTTCATTCTCCATTTTCTTCACATGTCCAAACCACCTCAGTGTATTTCTCCTAATCTTCTCAACCACATCCACATCCACCCCACAGCGTTCCTTCACTTCTTCATTCGTCAACCTGTCCCTCCACGTCACTCCACATGCTCCTCTCAAGTAACTCATTTCCACTGCTCTCACTCTTGACTTGTTCCCCTCTTGCAAGGTCCATGCCTCGCTTCCATACGTCAGGGTAGGGATCACAATACTATCATGCAGTGACTTCTTAACTTCCATACTCACCTCCCTATTTCTCATCACTGCTTTCAGTGTACCAACAACCTTCCTTCCCTGCTGTACCCTTTCACGCACTTCATCCCCCAAAGTTCCATCCTTACTCATCACACTACCCAAGTACTTGAATGCACTCACATTCTCCATATCCTCACCATCCAACCTCACTGCACACTCTGTGACTTCATTCCTCTCAAACACCATAACTTTACTTTTATTTACATTAACTTTCAGATTCCTCCTCCTACACACTGTCCCAAATTCAGTCACCAAACCTTGCAACTCCCATTCATCTTCACTCAACAGTACTGTATCATCAGCAAACAGCAACACCGGAAGCTTCCAAATCTCACCCTCATTCATTAGAGCCACCCCCACATCCACTGCTCTACTCTGCACCTCCTTTACAACCCCATCCATGTATATATTAAACAGCCATGGAGACATCACACAACCCTGTTTCAGTCCCACATTGAGATCAAAGAACTCACTCAGCTCACCATCCACTCGCACCGTAACCCTAGCTCCCTCGTACATACTCTTCACAGCACTCAACAATTTTCCCTCCACTCCATATATTCTTAATACCTTCCACATACCTTGCCTATCTATTCTGTCATAAGCTTTCTCCAAGTCCATGAAGGCAGCATACACTTTCCTTCCCTTCTCTAGATACTTCTCCACTAAACATCTTAGAACAAATATCTGATCTACACACCCTTTTCCCTTCCTAAATCCCCCTTGTTCTTCTCCAACTAGCTCCTCTGTCATATGCCTAACCCTATCAATGAGTATTCTACCATATATTTTACCAGTCACACTAAGTAGGCAAATACCCCTATGGTTACCACATACTTCTCTCCCTCCTTTTCCTTTGTATAAAGGAACAATTATACCTGATTTCCAGTCCTCTGGAACCCTTCCCTCTTCCCAAGCCAATCTACACAACTTCCATATCCACTCCACAACAATCTCACCCCCATACCTAAGCATTTCACCACACACTCCATCAATTCCTGGGGCTTTTCCCAACTTCATATTCTTCATCGCTTCCACTACTTCCGCCCTACTGATCTCTTCCTCCCTCCTCTCTTCTTCTCCCAGCCATTCCCCAACCACTTATACTCGCACTGCTCTCACTCTTCACATTCAACAAATCCTCAAAGTGCTCCTTCCATCTCCTCAGTTTCTCTCTCTTCTCCACCAACAATCTCTTATTCCTATCTTTCACTCCCCTACTATTTCCCCTTTCACACTGCCTTACCTTCTTTACCTCCTTCCAAAACAATTTCTTATTCTTCCTCCATTTCACACTCAGATTCCTCCCAAACTCCTCATCCACTTTCTTTTTACTCTCCTTCACCAGTCTCTTAACCTCCCTTCTCCTGCTCAAATATACCTCTCTCTTCTCTCTCTCATCTTCTCCCCTACCTTTACTCGCTAACCATTCACTATATGCCTTCTTCTTTTGCTCCACAGCTCGTTTCACCTCATCATTCCACCATGCTGTCCCTTGCACACCCTTGCATCTCCTCCTCACTCCACAAACCGCCTCACACGCTGCGCCTATCTCTTCTGTGAATATCTTACATACGTCTTCCACCCCTTCCATCTGCTCTAGCTCATACCTTCCCAGTCTTTCTTCCACTATGCTTTTATACTCTGTCATTTTCTCACTATCTTGCAATTTCTCCACTCTTCTCACAGGAGTTGCTTCCTCCTGTCTTCCCCTTCGTCTCCTCAACCACTTTCTTTGCAGCTCTACCTTGGCCATCACTAAGTGATGGTCCGAGACTCCATTCCCCCACCCTCTCCATGCTCTTGCATCCAACACTTGTCTTCTCACTCGCTCATCCACACACACGTAGTCTATCATTGCCTTTCGTTCAACAAGTTCACCATCCATCCTCCTCATTACTCTCCATGTATACCGGTGGATCATCTTATGCCAAAAGTAGGTGTTGGCTATTGCCAACCCCATACAAGCACAGATGTCCACTGAAGCACTTCCATTCCCATCTACATCAGCTGGCACACACCACTGACCAACCACTCCATCCACTCGTACATTTCCAACTTTGCCATTCATGTCTCCAATCAACAGCACTCTCTCGCTCCTCTCAAACTTGTCCATACACGCTTCTACACTAGCCCAAAACTCATCTTTCACTCTTGCCACTCGATCCTCTGTCGGGGCATACACACATACAATCGCCCACGCTTGTATACCTACTTTCATCCTCACCCATACAATCCTTGCACCCACTGTTCCATACTCTCTTATATTCTCCTTCCACTTCTTGCTTATCATCAGACATACTCCCTCTCTTGCCCTCTCATTTTCATTGACTCCCGCACATATACCTAAACCATATTCCCATTCTCTCACCCTTTCACCTTCCCATTTAGTTTCAGTCAATCCACATATATCCACTTTTGCATCCTCAAGCACCTGAACAATCTGTCTCTCTTTCACTTCATCATTCACTCCTCTCACATTCCACGTTCCCACCCTAAGAATGTCCTTCGTCCGTTCCTTAGTCGTCAACGTATGGTCCGTCCGGGTCTGAGGCGCTTTGTTCGCTTTTTTAGCAGTTCTTTTTACGGGGTGGGGCACTAACCCACCACCAACCCTTTTAGTCGCCTCGTACGACAAGCAGGGATACTGCAGGAGTATTCTTGAAACCCCCCTACCCCCAGGGGGGGCTGGGGGTAGGGGGGTTTCAAGAATATAATGTAAATAAATAATGTAAATAAAGGAAAATAATGACGTGAATAGTAAGGAATGACGCCAAGTGTGAAAAATAATGTGAATAAAGTGAAAAATATCGCGAATAGTAAACAATAACGTGACTATAGTGAAAAATAATGTCAATAGTGAGACAACGTGGCTAAGGTGAAATATACCCTGAATAAAGTGAAAAATAACGTGAATGGTGATAAAGAGCATGTACACAGTGAACAAAACAACCTGAATAGAGTGATGAATAGCCCTAATAATGTGAAAAATAATGCGAATAAAGTAAAAGATAACGTGAATACTGAAAAAAAAAACGTGAAGTGAAAACGTGAATATTGTGAAAAATTACGTGAAGAAAGTGAATGAGGTAAATATAACGCAATTAGTTTTCATCCCAAGGAATTTTTGTTTTACCTATTCTTGCTCCCTCCACAAGACGTTTACTTTTGCAACTCTGATTTCTTTTTTTTTTCGAATTGTAGGGATCTGATTTGAGGACAATATTCTTTTCTCTGCTAATTGGCTCTCCCAAGCTGAATAAAATTGCCTGGCGATGAGTACAGTGAAGAATAATCGTCTTTATCATTTGCTCTCTATCTGTCTATCTGTCGTCTGTCTACTCCTATCTATCTTATCTATATCAATATTATAATCCCCAGCTTCACATACCTCTTATTATTCCTCTATGCATCTAATCTCTCTACCTATCAATACATCAATATCCCTACTTATCTTTATCTATCTACTCGTATCTGTCTTATCTGTATCGGTATTCTCAATTTCCATGTTCAGATACTTCGTATTTTCACCTCTTCTCTACAGCAGTCTTCCTGTCCATATCTTATCTGTCATTATCAATATTAGCCTACTAACTAACCTCCATATTCCTCTTATTTTCTCTCTCTCTCTCTCTCTCACTTCCAAAATCTGAATCGAACCGCCAAGAAACAGAAACAATAATAATGATAATAATAATAATAATAATAATAATAATAATAATAATAATAATAATTATAATAATAATAATAATAATAATAATAATGATAATAATAATCTATCTATTTATCTACTGCCAGACGTCATAATCCCGTAAGGGGTGGCCATTTGACTTTGAGTTAGTTGTTTTACGGGGAGGGGCACTAACCCTCCACCAGCCCACTTGTTGACACGTAGGGAGCACATATGGTTTGGTTATATGGTTACCACCCAGCGCTGTAAATGGCTTCTTGGCTTACAGGAAACCATTAGGCTTGTCACTCAATGTAAAGCCACCTGTAAAGGAAAGAAGAGCAGTAAGAAGTGACAGGAAAGATGGGAGAAATAGGAAGAGAGGAGGACAGACACAGAAAAAGAATGATATGCTAAAAAAGAAGTAGGCAGCACTACATCAAGTGAGTGGATGATTTATTATTATTATTATTATTATTATTATTATTATTATTATCAGTATTATTATTATTATTATTACTAGAAAACAGAAATTGCCATTAGCAGTTTCAGTAACTCACCACATAATAAGGTCATCGGTTTTGTGCATGTGATCACAGTACATAAATAATAAGCAATTTGTAACTTTGACCTTGGCAGACCTTGAGTTTTGGGTCAAGGTCATTCAAACTTGGTAGCCATGCATAGCATATGAAATTCTATAAATGTGCCACGATTGGTGATTTTAGCTCAAATCAATCTAGGTTTTAAAATTGTGCAATTGAACTTTGACCGTGGCTGTGACCTTGAGTGTTGGATCAAGGTCATTCATGCTTGGTAGGCATACATAGCATATCAAGTCCTATAAATATACAAAGTTTGGTGATTGTAGCTCAATTCAGTTCAATTTAAAATGTGTACTCAATAATCCCAAATTACTTTCCACTGGCCCGTAGGGAAGCTCAGAAACTACTGGCCCAAATGGGCCCATAGTCATTTCAGACCTTCTCCCCGTCCTTAGCTATGTCCCACAAAAAAATTTCAAGTTTGTATCCTTAGCGGTTTGTGAGAATCCGCGAACTTAATATATTTATAGGTTTTTGGGTGTAACTGGGAAATCAGCACAGGGGACTGGATGATGCTGGGTCATATGAAGCCGCCAGCTGTGGGACTCAGATGACCAAGTATCATGGCCGTAGCTTTGAAACTGAGCGAATACAAGCAAATTCTATCTATCTATCTACCGCCAGACGCCTTAATTCCGTACAGGGTGGGCACAAACAAATCGCGTCCACATCACCCTGTCCCCAGCCATTTCACTGCCCTGCTCCAAACTCACAGCCCCCTCTCTCATATACCTCTCCACTCCATCCCTCCATCTCATCCTCGGCCTCCCCCTCCCTCTCCCCCCCCTCCACCTCACTCACATACATTCTCCTCGTCAGTCTCTCACCCTCCATCCTCTCCACATGGCCAAACCACGTCAGTGTGTTCCTCATAACGCTTCCTATCACATCCACATCCACACCACAACGATCCATTATATCCTCATTTCTCAGCCTGTCTCTCCATGTGACTCCATAGGCTCCTCTTAAATAACTCATTTCCATTGCTCTCACTCTTGACTTGTGTCCTTCCAACAGAGTCCACGCTTCACTTCCATACGTTAGAGTTGGTATCACAATACTGTCATGTAGTAACTTTTTCACTTCCATGCTCACTTCCCTGTTTCTTATCACTGCTTTCAAGGAACCAGCAACCTATCTTCCTTGTTGTACCCTTTCAAGCACTTCACCCTCCAAACCTCCATCCTTACTCATCACACTACGCAAGTATTTAAACGTACTCACATTTTCCATTTCCTCACCATCCAACCTCACTGTACATTCACTGACTTCACCTTTCTCGAAGACCATACTTTACTCTTCCCTACATTTACCTTTGGATTCCGTTTCTTAGACACTCTCTCAAACTCATCCATCAATCCTTGCAGCTCCCCTTCGTCTTCACTTAACAACACAGTATCATCTGCAAACAACAGTACAAGTAGTTTCCAAACACTGCCCTCTCTCACTAGGGCCGCTCCAACATCCACTGCCCTACTTTGTATCTCTTTTATTACCTCATCCATGTACAGATTGAACAACCATGGAGACATGACACATCCCTGTTTCAACCCAACCTTCAAATAGAAAAATTCACTCAGTTCACTATTCACATGCACTGCAGCCTTAGCACCCTCATACATACTCATCACAGCATTCAACAACTTCCCATCTACTCCATATATTGTTAATACTTTCCACAATCCTTGTCTATCCACCCTGTCATATAGTTTCTTCAAATCCATGTAGGCCGCATACAACTTCTTTCCCATCTCTAGAAACTTTTCCACTAAAGATCTGTCTGATCTACACAACCTCTTCCCTTCCTAAAGCCTCCCTGTTTTTCTCCAACTAATTCCTGTGTTATTTCCCTAACTCTGTCAGTAAGTATCCTGCCATACACTTTTCCTATTACACTAAGAAGACAAATGCCCGTATGATTACCACACACTTCTTTTTCCCCTTTTCGTTTGTACAAGGGAATAATTATACCTGACTTCCAATCCTCCGGGACTCTACCTCCCCCCTAGGCCAATCTGTACATCTTCCACATCCATTCTACTATTATCTCTACCCCATGCTTCAGCATTTCACCACACACTCCATCAATTCCTGGGGCTTTCCCCAATTTAACTTTCTTCAGTGCTTCCACAAATTCTCTCCTACTGATTTCTTCTTGTCTTCTCACCTCCCTCCTTCTCCCAGCCATTCCCCAGCCACTTATACTCGCATTACTTCCATTCTCTATGTTCAACAATTCAGTAAAGTGTTCTCTCCATCTGCTCATTTTTTCTCGCTTTTCAACCAGTAATCTACCATTTTTATCTTTCACTCCCGTACTAACTTCACTGCCACCCTGTCTGACTTTCTTTACCTCATTCCAGAACATTTTTTACAGTCCCTCCACTTTACACTCAAAATCCTTCCAAATTCCTCATCCACTCTCTTCTTACTTCTCTTACTAATCTTTTCACCTCTTTCTTCCTTTCTACATATAACTCTTTCTTCTGTCTCTCAACTTCCTCCACGCCCCTATTTCTCATCCATTCATTGTATGCTTTCTTCTTTTGTGCCACAGCCTGTCTAACCTCTTCATTCCACCACGCTGTTCCTTGCACCCCCTTCCGTCTCTTCACCCAACACACCACATCGCATGCTGCACATGTTTCTTCTGTGAATATCTTGCACACACCTTGCACGTTCCCCATCTGCTCCAGTTCATGTTTATCCAGTTGTTCCTCCACTTCTCTCTTATATTCTGCCTTTTTCTCATCCTCTTGTAACCTTTCCACTCTCCTTGCAACTACTCCTTCCTCCCATCCTTCCCTTCTTCTATTTCACCATCTTACTAAGATCTTGATTCTGGCCACCACCAAGCAGTGGTCAGAAAGTCCATTCCCCAAACCTCTATAAGCTCTTGCATCTCTTACACATCTTTGCATCCTTGCAATCACACACACAAAATCAGTCATTGCCTTGCTTTCATTCAGTTCACCACCTACCCTTCTCATCGCTCGCCATGTATACCTGTGGATCATTTTTTGCCTGAAGAGGGTATTGGCTATCACCAACCCCCTCCCGGCACAAATATCCACTAACGCACTCCTATTCTCATCTATCTCAGCAGGCACACCCCACTCACTAACTATTCCATCCACCTTCACATTCCCTACTTTACCATTCATATCACCAATCAAAAACACTCACTCATTCCTTCCAATCTTTTCCATGCACACTTCCACATTTGTCCAGAACTCTTCTCTCACTCTGCTCGCACGATCTTGCGTTGCCGCATACACGCACACAATCTCCCACATTTGTATTCCAACTTTCAATCTTATCCACACAATCCTTGAACCAACTGATCCATACTCTCTTATATTCTTCTTCCATCTTTTACTCACAACAATACACACTCCTTCTTTTGCCCTCTCATTGTCACCTACCCCTGCACATATACCCCACCCATACTCCCATTTCCTCACACTTTCTCCTCTCTATTTAGTTTCAGTTACTCCACATACATCCACCTTCGCACCCTCAAGCACCTGGACAATCTTTCACCTCATCATTCGCACCCCTTACATTCCACGTCGCGATCCGTACCATGTCCTTTGTCCGGTCCTTGGTTGTCATCTTTTGGTCAGTCTTTGTCCGAGGCTTCTTGTTCGTCTTTTTAGTTAGCTGTTTTCCGGGAGAAGGACTAACCCTCCGCAATATACTTCCTGGTAATAATAATAATAATAATAATAATAATAATAATAATAATAATAATACCCGGTAATAATAATAATAATAATAACAACAATAATAATGACAAGAAGAATATAACTCACCACTCGTGTGGTGATTTATAATGATAATATTGACAAGAAACTCAAGAGCAATATAATTCAGTACTGATGTGGTGAGATATATTAATAATAACAATAACTAGAATTTTAAAATTGCTGAGGCAAGATTCAAAGAATTCAACATTCCAGATGAAAATAGCATTGTTGCATTGTAGACCTAATATTAAGAGACTTATGGTATGACTAAAAATTTTGTATGGATTTCTACCTGTGACCTTGAGATCAAGTTTAAGGTCATTCATACTATGCAAATCATGTTCACTCATGACCCACTGCATTTCCACCTAGTTTGGTCAAAATCGGCCCAATACGTTCCGAGTTAGCACTTCAGGCATGAGGCGGCCATATTGATTTTCCTCAGTATCTCTAAAAGTATTTGTTGGATTCAAAACAGCACATTTGCAATGCAAGCGATTCATTAGTTTTTGCCGGACAGGAGAGCAAAAATTGAAAAAAATAACATAGCGGACGTTAGTGCTGTGCTGGCGCTCGGAAAAACATTTTTGTGTGATGTATTTATCTATATATATATATACATATATATATATATATATATATATATATATATATATACCTAGTGGTTTAGGCTGTCTGGTAGAGACTGCATGTAGGGTGAGAAGTGCTTGTGAGTGTGACTGTTATGTTGGAGTGGTTTTGGATGCTTGTGTAGTCTGTTAACCATGTGTAAGCCGACTGGGTGCAAGCATACTAGTATGCGACACTGGTTCAACCACAACACTCCTTATGTCTGCCAAAGTAGTAAATGGCTCAGTGAACGCTTCCCAAAGTTTTTACAACTCTGGCGGGAGGCGAGCTCGCGTCCACCAGCGTGCGAGAGGCACACTCAACCACTGTACCACCGAGGCTCCATATATATATATATATATATATATATATATATATATATATATATATAATCATTAAGAACTCCACAGACTGTGGAGATATTATTAAATAAAATCAATAAATTCATCTCAGACACAGAAGTCTTTACCGTTCCCCTCTTCCTCTCTATTTCCTCTTCCTCTTCATCTCTCCCTGTCTGCGATTCTTCCACTTCGTGCCTGTTTCCGTTCCTCCACTCTGACCTTTCCTCTCTCTCTCTCTCTCTCTCTAGGTATCCACCTAACCCTGTCTATCTGTTTATCAATTTATCTATCTGTATATCTATCAATACATCTCAACCTACCTACTTATGTATAAGTCAACCAGATAGTCACTTTATCAGTCTGTTTGTCTATCTGTCTATCTACCTACTTGATTTACCTATCTACACGAATAAAACGAAGATGCGAAATAAGAAAAATAAACTGGCAGTATTTTAGAAGACAGAGAATAATATATACCCACATACATAACCGTGGCTCAGTGGGGAGATTCAGTAATTAGGACCCATGCTAGGCCTTTATCAAGTACATAAAGGAAGGGAACGTAAGGCTTTATATACGGTAGGATGGTGGTGGTGGTGGTGAGGGTAGTAACAGTAGTAGTAGTAGTAATAGTTAGAGGAGGAGGAGGAGGGGAAGATACGTCGAAAGTGCTTTCCCTCAAGAAGAAGAATAACAATAAGGTAATAATAATAATTCTACTACTACTACTACTATTACTACTACTACTACTACTACTAATAATAATAATAATAATAATTATTATTATTATTATCATTATTATTATTGTTATTATTATTATTATTATTATTATTACAGTAATAGTAAAAATAAACAAATTAATTAATGAATAATAATTATATAATAATAATAATATTACTATTATTATTATTATTATTATTATAGGAACCGAACAGCATAAGGAAAAACAAATGAATAAAGAAAAAATAATAATTCATACACCAGCTTACACGTGTCCTCCGCTCATGGAAAATCTTTAACAGTTGAACTTGAACAGGTGTTGGTTGAAGTTTGGGGGGAAACAACTCTGGGGAAGCGAGGTCCAGGGAGATGCAGTTCGGGGAATGAAAGAATTCTGATAGGCAGAAGTTATACAATATGGCTGAATGACATTCCAGTCATGAGCGCTACCAGATGCCCGTGTAGCACGAGGGAAGGCGTTGAGAGGTGGAACAATGGATGCAACTTCGTCTATGCATTTACCATAAAAGTATCTGTAAAATAATGCAAGGGAGGCAACATTGCTTCTTACCTGTAGGGGAGGTAGTTCATTTGTAATAGCACGGTTATTAATAATTCTAACAGCCTTGTTCTGAATATTGTCTAGTGGTTTTAGTGCAACCTCTCGACGTCCATTCCACAAGGGTGAGCAATATTCTAGCTGAGAGCACACATGACTCTCATAAATTACAGTTAACTGCTCGTCAGTAAAGAAGTTACGGACTCTGTACAGTAACCCAAGTTTCACTTGGGCGGATTTAGCAAGTGACCTGACATGAGAAATCCAGCTGAGGGCATTGTTAAGTGAAACACCGAGAATTTCAGTACTTTTAGAAATAGGAATATTAGTAGCACTGAATGTAATAAAGGAATCTGGCGATATCTGTCTATTAATATATTGTATATATTTGGGTTTACTAGCATTAAATGAGGCAGTGTTATTTTATCCACATTCAGTGATCCTAAATGAGCTTTCATTTATGGAGATGGCTGTACTGAGTTGTGAGTTAGAGATATTAAACTTTGTGAAAGGGTGTCTGAGTGTGAATGAACTGTGAAGTGCTGAGTTATCTGCATATGAATGGATGGGATTACAGGTGACGGATAAGAGATCATTATTATGAATTATCATCATCATCAACATCATCATCTTCCTACTACTACTATTACTAATTCTACCACCACCGCTAATAATAATAATAATAATAATAATAATAATAAAAATAAGAATAAGAATAAAAAATAATAATAAGAATAAGAATAAGAATGATTATAATAATAATAATAGTAATGATAATAATAATAATAATAAGAATAATAATAATAATAATAATAATAATAAAAGTAATAATAATAATAATAATATTAATATTAATAATAATGGTAGTAGTAATAGTAGTAGTAGTAACAGTAGTAGAAGTAGTAGCAGTAGTATTAGTGTTAGTAGTAGTAGTAGTAGTAGTAGTACCGGTAGTAGTAGTAGTAGTAGTAGTAGTAGTAGTAGCAACAACAACAACAGCAACAACAATAATAATAATAATGATAATAATAATAATAATAATAATAATAATAATAATAATAATAGCAATAATAATAATGATAATAATAATAATAATAATAATAATAGTAATAATAATAATAATAATAATAATAATAATAATAATAATAATAATAGTTGCCTTATGTAGGATAAACCCAATCAAACCGATGACTTTATTTTTGCAATTATCAGACGATTTTAATAAACTTAGGGTACTACACTATTTCCTAACTTCTGGACTTAGTTACAGCCTCTATCAACCCCTACAGTACAAGACCTTATTCCTAAAATGTGTGTGTGTGTGTGTGTGTGTGTGTATATAGATAGATACATAGATAGGTAGATAATCATAGAAAAAGTAAATTAAAGAATTAAGTGGCCAGATGGATGGGAGTCAGACTTGCAATTCAATAGTTTACGGCATTTTCATAAACGCAGATTTTAAAGGCTGGTTAGAGATCAGCTCAGCGTATTAAAAGTAATTAGTGGGTTATGAATTGTCTCGAGATAAATTTCAAAGTGTGATACTGTCGTGGTATATTAGAAGATGGCAAGAAAGGAGGCTTATAACAGTAGAAGGTAATCAAGCCTACCACACAGGATATACAGCCACTCAGACTAAAACATCAGAATTTATGGCGAGTGGAAACTGTCAACATACAGTATCACGCATGTCAACTTTTGATAAAACTGGTACAGAGTTGCTATGTGACTTGGGGTATACATACATACACACATACACACTCATGCACTTTCATTCACATACGTACATACATACTGTGCTCACACATACATACATAACACTCTTATACACATGTACACAGAGACCCCCATACACAGATAGCCGGATAGATATATGCACTCTCAAACACGAATATATACGTACATACAAATATGTATACTGCAAATGCAGCAGAGAGAGAGAGAGAGAGAGAGAGATTATTTCCTACCCAAAGGACAAGCAAACAAATGATTCCCTTAAGAAGTACGTGAGGAAGGCTACGGATAGGGGGAGGAAGACGTGGAGGAGCAGGAGGAGGAGGAGGTGGAGCCGGAGGAGGAGGAAGGAGAAGAAAAAGAAGAGAATAAGAAGAAAGAAGAGGAAAGGTTATATTTAAGCCCCAATCATTAATTTTCTGTTACAGTTTTCCCCTGGAATAAGATCTTCAGCAGTCGCTTCACCATTAAGGTCCCTAATTCCATTGCTGAGGAAAGAGGGATTAGTGGGGATGGGGAAGGTGTGTGCGTGCGTGCGTGTGTGTGTGTGTGTGTGTGTGTGTGTGTGTGTGTGTGTGTGTGTGTGTGTGTGTGTGTGTGTGTGTGTGTGTGTGTGAGAGAGAGAGAGAGAGAGAGAGAGAGAGAGAGAGAGAGAGAGAGAGAGAGGTGGAGGTGGAGAAAGGTCGGGGAGAAGAGAGAGGAATGAGTTACAAAGTAAAATGTATGCTAGATTTAACCAAGGCGAAAACTTGAGTGTTGTAGGAGCCTGCTCTCTCTCTCTCTCTCTCTCTCTCTCTCTCTCTCTCTCTCCACACACACACACACATACAAACACAAATCTTTCTCCTTCTTTCCTCCTCCTTTTCTTAACTCTTCCATCTCATGTTTTGTCAACTTATAAATTCAAGCTATTCTTATATTCCTACGCCATTTATTCATCAAAAACTCAGTCATTCAAAGGAGTGAGTCATGAACCTCCCCCAAACAACCGTCAACCACTAAGCCCAACCCATGATGATGGCCGAGATGGGCGAGGGGGATGAAGCAAAAATGTCCATTAACGTCATTTGCCGAGAAATAAACACGGTGACACCCTGACCTGAGTGAGAGAGAGAGAGAGAGAGAGAGAGAGAGAGAGACAGAGAGAGACAGAGAGAGACAGAGACAGAGACGGACAGACAGACAGACAGACAGACAGACAGACAGACAGACAGACAGACAGACTGACAGACAGACAGAAGCTAATGAATAACGATACTGGTAAAAACGATACCACTAAAATAATAACTAGTTATTACCTACTTACTTATTGTGTAGCCACAATAAGAAAGTCTCGCCATATCTATTTATGGTATATCTGTCTAAATACCTAGGCTGCTTCCCCCAAGGAAAGGAAGGTAACCGAGACAGGACGACACACTCCAAATTTACTCATCCACTCAAACACATTCATTCGCATCTTATCCCAAAAGTGGAGAAGGGACAGATCCTCACCGCACCACACTGCACGAGGATCAACTGCACAGTGCAATCAGTGACATCCGCAGCAGGGACCGACAACAGAGCTGGTTTACCCCTGCCATATCATAATAGACCCATCCCCTTACCCGCACTTGACCTAATCGGCTGATCAAACCAAATGCGGGAGAATATCCCCTCGGGGCTGCGTCATCATTTATTCATTCACAACTTCTCTCCATTTATTTCTGTCACGCACAGCCACTCTTCCTTGCTCAACTGACATCCTTCTCGCATCCAGCGCTCTCTTCACACTGTCCAAACACCCGATTCGTGGTCTTCCTCTCAACCTTACACCTCTCACATCAGATCTAGTTATCTTTTTCACCAATCGCTCATATTCCATTCTCTCCATATGCTCAAACCATCGCAACACCCTCTGCTCAGCTCTATCAGCCATCTCCCGAACAACTCCAGCTGTCCTTCGCACTTCATCATTTCTCACTCGATCCATACGCGTCACTCCACACATACTCCTCAGACACATCTCCATTACATTCAAACTTTTCCTCTCTACTACATCCATATTCCATGTTTCAGCCTCATATAACGCAGTCGGTACCACAACACCCTCATACAGCCTTCTCTTTACATCCATTCTAACCGAACGACATCTAAACACTTTTTTCATTCCTCCCAGCACCTTTCCTACTTAATTCATTCTGAACTTCACTTTTGCATCTATTCTTCCATCCACAGCAACATGTGACCCTAAATACTTAAAACACACTACCTCCTCAAGTAACTCACCATTCAAAACTATATTCATCCTCCTACCATCTACCGACCTCGTACACTTCATCACTTTACTCTTATTCTCATTTACTTTCAATTACCTCCTTTCACACACCCTTCCAAACTCCCCTATCAACTGTCTCAATCTCTCCTCTGACTCTGCCACTAGTGCAGTATCATCTGCAAACAGCAGCTGCTTCAGATTCCACTCTCCACCATCAACATTCACCAGACTCAGACCTCCACCTAAAACTCTTGCATTCACCTCCCTGACAACAACATCATCCATATAAATATTAAGTAACCAAGGCGATATCACACATCCCTGCCGCAGCCCCACCCTCACGGGAAACCAACCACTCACAGTATTTCCACTCTCACACACGCACTACTACTTACAAAAAAAATGTCACCCCCTTTAGTAACCTACCATCAAGTCCATACAATCTTAAAACAGTCCACAAAGCCTCCCTATCAGTTATATCATATGCATTCTCTAAATCCATGAACGTCCTAAACACATCCTTGCCTTTCCCTAAATACTCTCCACACACTTGTCTCACAGCAAAGACCTGGTCCACACATCCCCTACCGCTCCTAAAGCCACACTACTCATCACCAATCACTCCCTCTGTACCCTCTCTAACTCTCTTAATTAACACTCTACCATACACCTTACCTACAACACTCAACAGACTTATACCCCCAAAGCTAGTACATTCATACTTATCACCCTTGCCTTTATACAACGGGACCACACAAGCACATGCCCAGTCAACTGGCACCACACCTTTCACAAAGCACACATTCAACAATCTTGCTAACCAGTCAACAATAGTCGCTCCACCACCCTTCAGGCATTCCACAGCACACCCATCCATATCTGCAGCTTTCCCTGTTTTCAACTCCTTTACTGCCTCCTGCACTTCCTCCTTCGTGATCAAAGAATCATTCAACTCTCCCAACACATTTATTCCTTGCACCCTTCCATCCGCCACAATCTCAGCCTCCATTTCCTCCTCTACTTTAAAGATTTTTCAAAATACTCTGCCCATCTCTTCCTTACGGCATCCATCTCAGTTAACATCCTTCCATCCTCTGCTTTTACTCGCTCTTCCTTCCCAGACTCTCCCTTTCGCACCCTTTTCACCTTCTTCCAAAACGTTTTCTTCTTCTGTTCAAAATTCTCAGTCAACCGCCTACCCCACCTCTCATTTGCTGCCACTTTAGTATCAGGCACAGCCCTTCTCGCCCTATTCCTCTTTTCCTTATACCTCTCATATGATACATCATCTTTCCTCTGCGCCACACTTCATATGCACGTCTCTTCTCAGCCACAGCCATACTTACTTCCTCTCACCACCATTCACTTCCTTTTCTTACACCACCACCTACTCGTCTCACACCACACACCTCTTCCGCATGCCCCACCACAGCACTCCTAAACAACTGCCATTCCTCCTCCACGCTGCCATTTTTCAGATGTTTCACTACATTCCACTCATTTTTCAATTTCTCCTGATACTTTTTCATTCTCTCTCTTTTATCCAATTCACTCACTTTCAAAGCCTCCCTGCCACGCCTAACTCTCCTAGCTCTCACCCATCTCTTACCTACTCTCAACTTTCCCTCCACCAGGTAGTGGTCAGACATACCTCCACCCTCCCCTCTTAGAACTCTCACATCCAACAATCTTCGTATTACATTTCTAGCCACAACCATATATATATATATATATATATGAAATTTTTGCAGATTGGGGATCCTTCTCAAGGATCGCAAATTTAGATATATCTGGGGAGACCATAGATGTTAAGGTCGAAAATGTAACTAATTCCATAATACTTGCAGCTGAGGCTGCTATTCCCGAGACTTCTACAGTTCCTGCGAAGCACAGAGCACATCGCCGGATTGCCGACAAGCATTAAGGAAACGCAATAGGAGATACAGTACAGGATTTTTGGTAGTCAGCCTACTGAGGAAAATTTTATTGCTTGCAAACAAGCACTGGCTGAGGCAAGGAGAATAATAAGAAGGTCGAAACGTGACTCCTGGCTGTACTTTGTGTCCACGGTGACTCGTACTACACCATTAAGTAAAGTCTGGTCCACTATTAAAATATTAAATAATAAGCGCCCAAATATCCCTGTGACCACCCTGCAGGTGAACAACACCATCTATGACGATCCCGTGGACATCGCTAACATCCTCGCCAAGAGTTTTTCTCATGAAAGTAGCTCAGTCAATTACGATCCACGTTTTCAACATCATAAACGCACGGCTGAGCTACAGATAATAGACTTTGCCATAGAAGACGTAGACTCCCCGTGCAACCAAGAGTTTACGCTAGATGTACTGCACCTTGCCCTTAAATCCTGTAAAGAAACCAGCCCTGGATCTGACACCATCACGTACGGTATGAACCAGCATCTTAATTAGGACAACCTGATTAAGATGTTAGCATTGTACAATGAGATTTGAGCGTCTCGAACGTTCCCAAACTCATGGCACTTTGCACACATCATACCGATACCAAAAGAGGCTGGTTGTCTTATGAATCCCACTTCATTTCGTGCTATTGTGTTGACTTCTTGTCAATGTAAGGTCATGGAACGTATGGTTAATAATAGGCTTCTTTTTGTTTTAGAGTCGAAGAATTTGTTAAATGATCAACAATGTGGCTTCTGTAAATACAGTTCACTAGATCATTTAATGAATTTGGAGCACTGTATTGCAAAGGCATTTGCCAATAAAAAATTCATGATATTGGTGTTCTTGGACATCCATAAACTTATGACATGACCTAGTGACACAGTATACTAATGAACCTCTATGCTTATGGTTTAAGAGGAAATTTGCCTATTTTTATTTCAAATTTCTTAAGGGACAGGACTTACTCTGTCAAACTGCCCCATAACGTAACACTGGATATATTTATCTAGGAAAACGGGGTGCCGCAGGAAAGTGTGCTTAGTCCCACTTTATTTAGCATTATGATCAATGATATTCTGTCATCAGCTCCCATCCCGAGGAATCTTAAATACTCGCTCTGTGCTGACAATTGTGCAATATGGCACTCTTCCCGTAATGCACAATTTTCGGCTGGACGGATTCAAGCAGCCCTTGATTCCGTCCACCAATGGGCCTTGCAGTGGGGATTTAACTTTTCTGTCCCTAAGTGTGCTGCTCTAGTCTTCACTAATCGTAACGTACCTAATTTGTGCTTAACTTTGGATAATCAGGCAGTACCTTTTCAAAATTCTTTAAAGTTTTTGGGAATACATTTTGATCGTCGTTTGAACTTCAAAATTCATGTTAATAATTTGATTGCTCGTTGTGATAAACCAGTAAATGTCCTCAACTACCTAGCGGGTACTACTTGGGGTGCCAACAGAAAATCTTTATTAATGGTGTATAAGTCCCTTATTCGATCGAAGCTAGACTATGGCGCACAGGTGTATGGCTCAGCATCCAATGCCACGCTAAAAGGATTGGATGTGTTGCAGAATAAATGTTTGCGAACGTGTCATGGAGCCGTCCGGTGTACCCGTGTAGCTCGTATGGAAGTGGAGGTGAATGTGTCTCCCCTCTGTATTCACTGTGACCACCTGGCATTATCATATGGGTTATGAACATCAAGGAAAAGCAATATCGGCAATGTGGCCTGTACCCCCCTGCGTCAATACCACCATCTTATGCGGGGGGTGCGTCGGCCACTTGCCGTTCGCCTCCACTTTCTGACTCAGGAGCTTGGTGTGGATCTCAGTCACTGTGACAAGTTGATGTTTAAAAATATAGCGCCTTGGGAGCAACCCGGTTTTACTGTTGATGTGTCATGGCTCACAGCACCAAAGACCATGGCGCCAGAGGCGAAGGTCCACCACTTGTTTCGTAATATCATCGTTCGTCACTTGGGGTCCCAGCAATTGTACACCGACGGCTCCAGGTCGAGTGAATGTGTGGGTGTTAGTGTGTGGTCGACTGAATGTGCCCTCAGGTATTGGTTGCCGACTCATACATACGTGTTTACCTCTGAAATTTTTGCTATTGAGAAACCCATAAACTATGCTCTATATTCTAGGCATGGCTCATTTGTCATATTTTCGGATTCAAAATCAGCCCTTCAGGCAATTGCATCTTGCACTACTGACTCTCACGAGATCCAGGGCCGCATCGTTAATAAGCTGCATTCATGTAACAAGTCCCTCATGCTGATCTGGGTGCCTGGTCATTGTCGTATCTACGGCAATGAGCAGGCTGACTTACTTGCAAAGTCGGCTGTAGAGCTCGAGGAGACTTGGGACGTTCCTCGTGATCTATGGTCGAGTCTCTCTCTCGGAAAGAAATCAATAAATCTTCTGTGGCAAGGTCAGTGAACCAGACTAAATATTTCAATGTGTAAACCATACCTGGGCGACTGGGACACTGCCAACCATAACAGTCGCCTGGAAGAAAACGTGTTGGCTCGTCTATGGCCAGTGCCGGTCCTAGCTTTTCTGAGGCCCTACGCTGGATCTTTGGAGGCCCCTCCCCCCACTCTGTTTGCATTTCTCCCCCTACCCTACATATTCATCCCCCAAGTTATATCCCTATCCTGAGCAATGTAAAGTAAAAAACTTGTACTGCATACTCTTTTATTCCCTGAATAAAAATAAAATAATGATATCTTGAGTGAAACTATAATTTACATATAATCATTATTCAGATATATAAAAACATAAATTGTCATTCCCAAATAACTCCATAGTGACAAAAAGGCTACAGCATTATACTGTTTGTAATATTATGAATTAGGCTACTACTATTAGAAAAGGAAAAACACATTTTGAAGTTTTCGATTACACTAATTTTGATAATTAATACACTTTATTAAAATAATGAATTTATTTTCACGAGTAATATCCTCATAATAGAATATTAGTTTTTACCTAATGCTTCAAAGTATACAAAAACACTTTTTGTTGTGAAATACTGAGGCCAATACACTTGCCACACCATAAACACATGTATAAGTGAATTAACGAATTTTAAAGAAATATATAGTTTCGTATGAAGAGGGGAGAGAATAGGGACAGCCGCGGGAGCGTTGAATGGCGTCGCTTTGTCTGGAAGAGAGGAGGCGAGGGATGAGGGAGGCCAAAGGGGTGACTAGGCAACATGTGATGCAATTAGTGACTTGGATATAGCAGTAATTTCTTAAACATATAATTTGTAACGTTGCGTTCTTACTATTGTAAATGGATGAGTATCGTTACCCACCGAAAACTTTAAATTACCCCCGACAGAGTGATTTACCCAATTGCCGATCCCTAGGCGGTGCCACTAAGGCCTATGAAAAAAAAAACAACGCCATAATGGACGAAAGTGAGAAGCTGACGTTCCCGTTTTCGTACCATAATAAATTTGTTGTTCACGCCAGGCGATCGTCACCTGTTTACGGTGTAAAATAGTACTGGAATGTGACAGTAGGATAAACGCAACCGGAGACCTCCCCCCCCCCTTTCGTGTAACAAATTTAAATATTCATAACTACGATAACGGTTTTTCCATTTAAAAGCACTGAATAATTCCAGAAGAAAATTTTCTTTAGCAGGCTAAAATATATTAGAAATACAAGGCGTTTCCGTAACGAATACGAGTAAACAAGAACTTCCAAGGTGGCATCATGGCGAGTAAAATTGGAGATAAGACATCAAATTATGCTTCCTAGTTTATTTCAGACTACCCGTGTACCTTCTTAGTAGATTTTTGAAACGGCAACTGTTTGAAAGTTTGTGTGTTAGCCAGCTCAGTGCTGTAGTTAGCACATTTGAGGGCAAGCCAGTAAGCTTCTCCCTCTAACCCAACAACATCCTTGTTACAATTCTTCATTCATTCATTCATTGCCAGACGCCATGTATCCCACACGGGGTGGCCAGGGGCTTAGAGTTAATTGTTTTACAGGGAGGGGCACTAATCCTCCACCAACCCCACTTGACACGTAGGGATGCCAACAGCATCTGGTGTTCCCAGGCGGTCACCCATCCAAGTACTAACCAGACCCAACGTTGCTTAACTTCGCTGATCGGACGGGAAGCGGTGTACTCAACGTGATATGAAAAATCATGAAATAAATGACGTGTAAGAAGTTTATATATAACATTATATTACAAGGCAGAAATTACACATATCTGAGTTGCGTCACTGTTGGTAAATGGTTAGGTTTGTATTTTTCACTAGCTTTAGTGTTTGCTTTTACAGTTAAGTTACCGAAACTGGTGATAAAACAGAAAATTTTTTCGTCCGTGCCAACAAGTATGTGCAGTCACTGAAGTTCTTTATTGAAAAATGTGCTTCGTTTTTGCACCACAATAAATTGATAAGCTGATGTTGTTAGCCTAAAATAAGGTTACCAGAAATGAGTGAATTGGTTGGTTAGGATGCTGGCTGAGATATTTACCTGTTTCAGTCAAGCACTCGGATTTGAGCACAGGTGTGTTGGCCTTAAAGCAAAATTTGCTGGAAAATGCAGATTATTTCATGAGAAAAAAACAAAACAAAACATCCTGAGGCATCTTTCCATCCCAAGAGCTTTTCTTGTAGGTAACTACAGGCCTAAGGAAATGGCCTGTACCATGAATGTATAATATAAAAAGTACTTAATTACACAGAAACGGCAGTTACTGTAATGGAGAAGTAGATGGGTGTAGGAAAGGCACAGAATACTGGTTAGGGTGGAACGGTTATACAAAAGCATGAGAGGTGCAGTTAAGCAATGACTGAAACAGGAAGCAATGAGATAAATATTTAGTGAGGAGACAAACATCAAGCATATGACCAGTTTAGGAGAAACCTAAGAAAACAAAACGGTAAACATTCTGAAAATGTATAAAACAGAATTGGAAGAAATTACTATAGAGGTGGAATGATTTATGGGAAAAGAGGAAAGCTTATCTACAAGACTGGGACAGAAAAAGAAATGCTGTATCATATAACTTAGGAAATCATTGCACGCTGCTTGAAGGGAAAGGTAATAATGAATGTGAATATCAGAGTAGCTAGTCTAATTACTGAACTAAACTGGATATTTTATGGCAATTGCTGAAACAAGGAAGGTGACAATAATATAGCCTTACGGAAAAAAGAATATAGCTAGATATATAGACACTGAATGAACAACTGTTCTAGTACACACATCTGATAACCTATGTTTTCCAATGTGGTCTGTTGGTTATGGCTGGATAACAGGTGTGGAAAGAAACTGTTGAAAAAAATGGAGGAGGAGAAGTGTTATTGCATCCCTCTTGTGCAGGTGCTGCAATGACTGTGACCATTCAACCAGCTTTGTAAAAAGTAAATTAGTCTCCATGCTAAATATAAAGTCTCCAATAACTGTGTATTTACATCTTGCAATATAAATTTAGGAACACATGATCTAGCCTACTGCTGCATGAGTAGAGGTGCACATAGCCTGGATAAACTGCTGTATAATTCATGACTGGTGAGCTGGCCGGAAACAATATGCAAGTGTACGAGGTATGCAATAATACATTCTCTTTGCTCACATGAATTCACACCTGGATAATCTCATTAATTATTTAATGCAGATAACTGCAAAAGGAGGATAAATCATAATTCATTCCTGCCTGGTCTATACAGTACACTGTATTTTGCTTGTAAGTGCATGGTCTTTATGCATTCTGCCATCATTTGTTATCAATTCTAGCGCAAATATACTTATTTCCTACATAAAAACAACAGTTTAGAATGGGTTAGGGAAGTGTTTCGTTTATTAAACAGAAGAAACATTAAAAAATTGTGTGCTTTTAGTGCTCATGCAGCACACTCCCTCCTAATCTAGCATCTGTCGTGGCATTCAAACACCAGAACTGGGTTTCGCCAAGACTGACGGTCCAGATTTTTTATAGTAAGTATGACTGATGCTCAGGAACGTCTGACAACTGAACGTCGCCTTTGGACCACTTGAACTCTGGGTTTTTATATTATGGCCCATCTGTGACATGTCAGGAACGTTAACAATAAAGTTTAGCCAGTTTCGTCACTTACGATATTCTAAAAACAGTAGCCTACAATCGCATGATGAGTGGCAACATAACATAAATTACTGACCTTTACTGTTAGCATGAGCTTCCTCTTGTAGTCTTTTATTTGTTCGTTTTTGTGAACCTGAGAGATGTTTACGTTTTGACGTCATGTTGCTGACTGAGGGCAACAGTCGGCAGTAGCGACGCAGCTGATTTCTTGCAGTGCAGCACTAGGTATTGCCATCAGAATTTAATGTCAAATCCCACTAAACAAATTTGTAGTTACCACTTCTTTGTTACTCAAAAAAACTAATGTAGCCCAGTTTTTGCCTGCAATTATTCAGTTATTATTGTTTATACAATGTCCATGCACGTGAAATCAATTAGTCGATATAAGCAGCATTCTCGACGTACTTTTATTTTTTATTTTTTTTTTCTGTATTTTTTTTCAAATACACTTCCTGAGGACGGGAGGCCCCACCAGTGATCGGAGGCCCTACGCACTGAGCGTAGTGAGCGTATAGGAAGGACCGGCCCTGTCTATGGCTTAACCCCTTAAGACCGCAATTGTTTCAGGCAGGGTACCTCCCACAACCGCAATTCGAGGGTGTTTTGGCGACTTTCACCAAGGGCAAATTGACTCTGTTCTGGCTAAAGAGGAAGAATTTACACACCTGACAACGCAATCCGTACCCCTGTAGGCCTAATGGTTACCACACAATCGCGTGTTAAAGTTCAAAAAATTTTTATGATAGATACCCCTCGAAAACAATCGAAAACTTGAAAATTTTGATTACCAATTTTTCTTATTGAAACAGGCCATTTCAAAGTGTTTTGTCACACCAACCATGAAAACAGATGTATGTAAGTGTGGGGAGATTACTAGACAGTGGGGAGATAAAGTATTTGTCATTCCAGCCATAAAAACAGGTGTGTATGTAGGTGTGGGGAGTAGCCCTACAAGGCCTCATAGTCATTCCAAAACTAACACAGACGCATATAAATGTTTATAACCATCAAGGACATCAAAATAAAGTTGAATAATGCAATAAATGCATGCATAAGCAAGGGGAAAAAAGCAGTAATTTGTTTCCGATTTCTCTTTTTACTCTCCCAACTTCTCGTTACACATTCATCACACCATTACAATTATCACATTATCATTACACTTCATCACACTTATCAATACAGTTTCGGCAACAACGAAATTCTCTTGTGGAAACTCCATTTCATTGGAAATTATCACACCAGCCATAAAAACAGGTGTGTTTGTATGTGTGGGGAGATGCAACAGGTGCAGGGAGTAGCCCTACAAGGCCTCATAGTCTTTCGAAAACTAACAATGACGGACACTACTCAGAGCTGCTAATCTGGGCAGGTAAGGAGAATGAAAAAAATAAATAAATAAGATGCGTCGTATGTAGTACAACATACAGCATTCTCCAACTACGTACGTACAGAAACTGGTAGGTAAGAAGTGAGAAATGAACAGAGTGAGGTGTAAAAAAATGGGAAGAAGTAGAAAAAAAATATGAAACAGGTACGTACATCAGGCCTGACACTCGGGGGCCTGTTGGGGGTTGGAAGGGTAGTGAGGGACAAGGAGGGAGAGATGGGGTGGGGTTGGGGGGAGACGAGGCTAGCAGGGAGGGAGGAGGGGCAAGAGAAGGTGGGAAGGGACGCAGGTTGTTGTGGGAGGAGAGATGCAGTTGTGTGGAGGGATGGGAGAGTGATGGGGGACAAGGAGGGCATGAGGGAGTGGAGTAGACGGTGGCATGGAGGAGACCGAGAGGGGGGTGCCCCCCCCACCGTCCGGGTTGGTCCGATCCCCCCCTCACGCAACATCGGGGGCGAGTTCTCATTGGCCTGAAGCCATGTACATCATAAACGAGGTGGAGCAAGTGCTCCACAATTTTTTACAGGCCGCGTTCAATTGATACGATTAGGCATTTTGGCATAAAACTCAAATCACATCAATTGACATGATTAGGACTTAAGGGGTTAATGCCACCATACTAACACACATGAAACCTTATATGGAAAGACGATTCCCACCGCAATGCTGTGATGCGGTGTTATCTATCAGTCATATCATCCCGCGCTGTCGGCTACTTAGTTGTGAACGTGCTTCACTTATAAATTACTGCGGCGCAGCAGACGTCCCCTTCACCCTTTCCACCATCCTGGGTGATGGGGACATTGTTATGACTGATAAATTGATGGCTTTCTTGAGAGAGACCGGACTGATCAGAGTGATGTGACTTTTTTACTGTGTGGTTATGGTTTTTATGAACAGTAAATATGTATATATTGTAATATTAATTTGGTTGACAGTTGACATATTTTAAATAGTTCCTCCTCCCACCGATCTATTTCTAATATAGATGTCCCCTACATTAAGCCAAGTTCCTCGCCTGACAGTCACCAGCTGATGAGTGTAAGTGTGCAATATAGAAAGGTATTGGGCATTTGCAGTCGATGGTGGTCTGTTGGGCGAGGTACTTCACTTTTTTGTACATATTATGTAAATACATTATACCATTTTAAGTTTTCCTAATTAGGGACGACAGCTGACGTATATGGAAATGTTCTTGACTCGTCTGGTTCCCTTTCATATATTGATGTCCCCTATATTAGATTGTGCCTCGACTGACAGTCACCAGGTGATGAGTGCAGGTATGTAATGTAGGAAGACATTACATATCTCCAGTCGATGGGGTTTTCTTGGTCGAGGTATTTTTACTATCAGTGTAGGTCTAGTTATTTGTCTTTAGGATTTAGTATAGGTTAGCGATTTGTCTGTTAGGTGAATAGTTTTAGGGTCTTTAGATTAGGCATTTTTGTTAATAATGTAAGATCAAAAAAGAAAAATATATATAAAAAAATCATAAATAAAAATACAAAAAAATAAAAATAAAATTATTATATATATATATATATATATATATATATATATATATGCGTGTGCTTGAAGGTGTGTATATTTATATGCATGGATGTGTGTGTGTGTGTGTAAGTTTGTATATATATATATATATATATATATATATATATATATATATAATTATGGCCTTAATGACGAGGGGCTTCGGCACCAATGGTCGATAGACCTAAGAAAAAAAAAATTACAAGTCTGTCACCTTTAAAAGTAGTTCAAAGTCTTTCGTGTTTGGAACATGTACTTAGATTAACCTAAAGAAGCTTCTTGTGTCATCTCAACAATATCTGATGACAAAGGTGTGGAAGAAATAAATGAAGCATGGGCACATTTTACATTTGTCACAATAACTGGCTAACTGTATGTTTAACTGTAACCATATTCCTTTCAGGCAATGGAAGGGACGATAACTATATTTCTGTAAAGTTACTGCTTTACAGTTTTTGTCGTTTTCTCTAGAACATGTTCCAAAGAAACCGTTGAGGAGAGTTGAATTCGGTACTTTCCACTACGCTATACGGAAAAATATCCAGCCAAATTCACAGCAACCTTCTTTATCAAAGGTTTTTAACCAAATAGCAATATCGCAATAAGTTTTGAGATATTTCGGTTTCAAATATGCAATTCTTGCACCACAAATGAGTAAATGACTTTCAAAAAAAAGATCAAGGTCATTTATATATGGCACAATTACCTGGGTTACCCTAGGGTACCTTCTTGTATATTATCATCAAGATCTGAAAAAAAGCGCAGATAAAAATAATAATAATAATTATCATCTTCATCATTCGGACCTCATTTCCCACCCTTGGGCAGAGTGAGGAGTAGCAATGTCCAGACAGCCCAAATTTGCCTAGTCCAGCGGGCCACGCTTTCATTCACTCACCATTCAAGCCCCCGGAATCCTGGCTCTATCTGATATGCCAAAAACATTCACCACGTTCTGTAGCTTCACATAAACGTATCCGATAGAGTCAGTTCAGACTCTGTCACGTTAAAAAGGGGTGCCAAATCCCTGATCATGCGCTTCTCCTCACAATAATCATCCAGCCAGCTCGATCTCTTGTCATTCCCCTAGCCTCACCGACTTCCAAACTTCCCTTCCTCACACACTCATCCACCATATCTCCCCACCTTCTCCTTGGCCTTCCTTGCCTCCTCTCTCCTTCAAATTCGCTCAGATATACCTTTTTCACCATTTTATTGTTACCCATTCTCTCCACATGACCATACCATCTCAATACACTCTCATCGATTTTGGTGTCCAAAGACTTCCTCACTCCACATCTTTCACGAATCACATTATTTCGTATCCTATCCGCTCTCTGTATTCCACATACATTCCTCAGCAGTCCCATCTCCATTGTTGTCATTTATGAATTTTCATTTTCATGTCACACCATAGTCTCACATCTATATGTTAAAGTCGAGAAGCTGAGGACCAAAGAAGTGGCAGATGAATACAGGGCTAAAGTAGGGGAGGAGTTAGAATCAGTGAATTGGAATGAAATGGATCTGGACGGCCTGTGGAATGCATATAGGGACTGCTTAGCGGTATGTGGTGTGGCTAAAGCGGTATGTGGTGTGGGAAGTGGGAAGACTAACAACAAAGAAGAAAGGTACGGCATGGTGGGATGAAGAGGTTAAGGGAGCAGTGAAGGCAAGGAGGAAGAAGAGGCTAGAGTGGTTACAGGACAGGGGTTCAGTTAATCTCATCGGGTAAGGAGGCTCCGAAGCACCGCTTCCTTACGCGACTTATTTTTCTTACTGTCCATTAACATTTTTAATTTTTATCTTTTTAATGCCGACATAGACTGCAAGAATAACACACAAGAATACAGCATCGGAGCAGAATACGAAATAAATCGCTCAGGAAGAGGTGTTAATCAGCTTCCTAACCACAGGACGATACCGCCTCTGGTCTGTTATCACCTGACGGAACTGGGCTATTCCCAGGCTCTTATTCTCGTCAGGTAGGGAAGCTCCCTATCACCTCTTCCTTGGCGATTAATTTTTGGATGTGAGTGGTTAATATCAGTCTGTATGCTATTTATGCCGAGCAGGCTATGGAGGAATTCGAGTGATTTACACAACAGAAGAGTAAGGAGTAATAAGTAAAATAAACAGCTAAAGAAGGGATGTTAGGAAGCTTCGTTAACCGACTAGAATACGGGCCTATCTCCTATTCTCGACGGTTTAGGAAACTTCCTAACACCTCTTCCTTAGCGATTTATTTTTGGATGTGGCTGGTAAATATCTTTTTTATACCTTATCTATGCAGATTATGGTGATGTTAGAAGGATATATGTAACACAGAATAGGACAGTAAAGTGTAATAAACAAAGTAAATCACTCAGGAAAAAGTGTTAGGGAGTTTTCTTAACCGAGGGGAATACGGGCAAGTGTGTATCAAAAACACAGAAGAGCACACTGAGCTGTAATGTGCAGAATACATCGCCAAGAAAGAGACATTACGAATCCACCCGGTGAACACCCCACGAAATTGAAACAATACTGATGAATTACTTAATGAATGACCTGAAGAATGACCTAATGAATGACCTGATGAATGACCTGATGAATGACCTCATGAATGACTTAATGAATGACCTAATGAATGACCTGATGAATGACCAGATGAGTGACCTGATGAATGACCAGATGAATGACCTGATAAATGGCCTGATGAATGATTTAATGAATGACCTGATGAATGACAATTAGTAATACACATTCGCCTCCTGCCTGCCTCCACCTCATTTTCATCTTCCCCCTTCTTCTTCACCATTCTCATGCATCTTTCAGCTTTTCCCTCCTTCCTCGTCTTCTTTTTCTTCTCCTCCTCCTCCTCCTTCTTTTCCTCTTCCTCCTTTTCCCTCTTGTTCCTCCTAATCTTCATCTTTCTCCCTCCTTCGTTTTCATTTTTATCTCCCTCGTGTTCATCTTTCTTCATTCCCTCTTCCTTTCTCTCCTTATCATTCTATTTTCTTCACACAATTTTCTTCCCTCATTTCTTTTCATCTCTTCCTCCTCCTTCTCTTCATCATATTCTTCCTCCTCTCTCCCCCTCCCTCCAATAACCATCAGGTATGCAAAATCACTCTTCCCTGAACGGTTTAGCCTCTACTACCAGTGCAGATATTTCATCCACCCCCTCTCCCAGAGAGAGAGAGAGAGAGAGAGAGAGAGAGAGATCTGTACTTTGACCACTAGTTAGTTTCAGGTATTGACACTGATAATTTTTGTAGTATCAGCATTTAAAAAGAAAAAAAAAAATACATATCGTGTGTAAAAATAGCTTTGGCATAATGATCGGTACTTGCCAATCAATGCTATTCATGATTTCGCCGAAAAAAAAGAAAAAAGGATAAAACAATTCCAGAAGACGTCTACCTCCCCACAGTGTTTGAGAAATGGCTTGAAATTTCTCGAACTGGAGGTCAAGTGAGTCTCCATGCCAAAAATTGGGCTGCAGGAGTTCCCGGCGTTGCCCAGGCCAAAAAGGAGAACACTCTACCGGTGACCTCGAGTGACCTAAATCTGAATTTTGACTCCCCTAAAACCGACTTTGGGTCACCCTGATTCAGAATATACATTGGTTTGGGGGTCTCTGGCCCATGGTTTGGGCGTGATTGCAGGACAACCAAGCAAACAAACAAATAAACAATGCAACTCTTACATATTTAGAAATATATATATATATATATATATCCTCCCCATCCACAGGGCACCAAGTGCCCAAACTTAAAAGAATGCGTTTTTTTGCGGGGAAAGATAGTACTATCCTTCCTTTTTCATTTGGCATGGATTTGGTTCCCATCGGGCATAAACCGTAAGAGTGACACTCCCTATAGTGCAGGTAACTATTCTCTACCATCACGGAACCTGCCGAGAAACTCTCACCGAACCAAAGGGGACAAAATCCCATTCAGTGGCGGCGTGCGCTCTCTCACTGTGTACGTGTGTGGGGGAGGAGAGCCAGCCAATCAAAACTCAGGCATTACCAGCCGCTCGTTCCTATTGGCTGCTTGGGCTACGCGTCCGTGAGTTCCCTAACATAAACAGCTCAGTCTGCCACCTACGCGCCATTCTTCCCAAATACTGTTAGGCTTACTACGTGACCGTCTCAATCTACTTCCCGTCTACCTAATGTACTTCCCGTCCACCTTATCTACCTCCTATCTACCTTATTTGTCTCCCATCTACTTAATCAACCTTATCTACCTCCTGTCTACCTTCTTTGCGTCCCATCTACCATATCTACCTTCTAGCTAGTGCTTTTGGTCATTATTGTTATGAATATTATTTATTCATTGTATACACACTGAAAATATTGTATTTACCTGTTTTCATGAACTTACCTGATGTCTACGTACTTCCCTGACTTACCTGGAGTATGACATGGGGTGGAGCGTGGGTGGGAATGATGCACAACAACTTTGAGTGGCATTCTTTAATAAGTAAAAAAGAGAAAATCGCATCCAAAGTGCTGGCAATGTGAGTTTTTGTCAGTTGCTCCCCTTAAGAAACCTGGATAATTTTGGAAAAGGTGTTCCTGCACAAAAAACATGCATGCTACCTTCAGTTGCTGCATGTAGAATGAAAGAGTGTTCCTTCACAAAGCTGCAATCCTATTTTGAACAAAAAACTTCACTGGGTTATAAAGTTACACTTGTTTAAACATTGCCAAACTTTGAATGCGATTATCTCGACAGTAAAAAAATTGCACTTGGTCCCCTTTGGATGGGTGGGCGTCTCTAATATATATATATATATATATATATATATATATATATATATATATATATATATATATATATATATATATATATATATATATATATATATATATATATATATATATATACAGTATATATATACATTGTTTGTAAAGAGGCTCTAGCAGGTCTGGCCATAAATATCCTGTATCCACAAAACATCTTCAGTTACAACGTCAGACCTTCTTCTGGGAAATTCAAAACGTTTCTATCTATCAATAACCTGACGCCATAATCTGGTACGGGATGGTCACAAACAAATAGCCTCCATGTAGCCCTGCCCCCTGTCACTTCAGTGCCGTCCCCCCAGCTTTCACCCCTCCTCGCTTAGACACATACCGTAACAATACTTTGTTTTGGTTAACGTTAGTTGATTTTACGTGGCTTTCGGACACAGCTATTGCTCAGGGTACTACGGTTAATGATAACGCGCTTACATGGTGGTAGAGAGGGAAACATTCACGTTGTGGTACCAGTTCAGCCGGCTGGGAAATTTGGGTGAAAGAGAGAACCAGGTTAGAGCTGGAATTCTTTAATTTCTCTAACGTTTCGCGCTACACAGAGCCCATCTAAAGAAATTAAAATAAACTACAAAAACTCTTGGAATATGGGTTCTTTGTAGCCTGAAACTTTAGAGAAAATAATGAACTCAGCTCTAACCTGTGCCTCTCTCCCACCCAACATTTCCACTAGTAACGGATCCTCTACAGCCAGGCTGCTCAACTGCCTGGTTACACAAATGTCCCTCAGTCGCTGCGTATCCCTCGCAAGAAGGAAGCTGGACTCCACAAGGGCATCTTAAGCCTGCAGTCCACCGGGTTCACGCTTCATATCAGCCAGGGACCACAACAACATCAACAAACGTGCCGCCACTGATGACAAAATTGCAATAGTGAAGCTGGGGGATCACAAAGGCTGTTGCAAATATTGACTGACATGTTGCAAGAGGAGTGTGGCGGGGGTTGAGTGTTTAGTCGGAGAGTGACACGCGCTTGTGCCGTTCATACCGACATTCTTTCATCATACTTCATAAATTTCACCTCTGTAATATCAAACATTCTCATTCATCTTTCGTCTCTTGATATCTGAGAAGCCAAACCTCTACAAATGACAATTGCACATATTCTATGTGCATATATATATATATATATATATATATATATATATATATATATATATACAATAAACACCACTCCCTGTGTGTGTGTGTGTGTGTGTGTGTGTGTGTGTGTGTGTATGCGTGTGTGTGTGTCTGTGTCTGTGTGTGTATGCGTGTGTGTGTGTCTGTGTGTGTGTGTCTGTGTGTGTGTGTGTCTGTGTGTGTGTGTGTGTGCAGTCCACATTATGATAGAGTGTATAGGTGTTTATATGTTGTTGTTTTTGTTGTTGTTATTGTCGTTTTAGCATTGTTGGTGGTGGTGGTGGTGGTGGTGATGGTGGTATTTTTCTGTTGTTGTTGTTGATGGTGGTGGTGGTGGTGGTGATGGTGGAGTTTTTTCTGTCGTTGTTTTTGTTGTTGTTGTTCGTGGTGGTGGTGATGGTGGTGTTTTTTTCTGTTGTTATTTGTGGTCGTGGTGGTGGTGGTGTTTTTTTTTATGCGAGGAAGAAGGAACCAAAGGCTGAGCCCGCATGAACGTTCCTTCCAAGAAAAGAGAAAACAATACAAAACAGAGCCAAATTCAAGATCCATTAATTTCGAGATGCGTGGACACACTGCGTTTGAAAGACTGGAGGTCATAGGAAGTAGGAAATACAGACAGAGAGAGACTGTTCCAGAGCTGACCTGTTGTATAAATGAAGGACTGGAAGTAACGCTTAACTCTTGCATTAGAGAATTGGACAGAAAAGGGATGAGAGTTTTTTGCTAGACGGGTGCTACGCGCCCGTCGTAGAGGTGGAGGGACGCAGACAGTTCTGAGGAACAGTGACCATTGAAGTAGCAATAGAAAAAAGATAAAGATGCAACAGTTCGGCGAAGGGAAGTTGAAGGGAGCCAGTAAGAGGAGGAGAGTTGATGAGACAAATAGCCTTTGATTCCACCCTATTGAGAAGAGCTGTATGTGGGGAGCCTCCTCACACATGAAATTTGTACTCTAAACAGGGGCGAGTAAAGCCGTGTATAAAGTCAACAACTGTGCAGGGGTAAAGACGGAACAGAGTAGGCTTAGCACACCTAATCTCTTGGAAGCAAATTTTACAAGAGATGCAATATGATCTTTTCAAAATAAGTTCCGTGTGAATGAAACCCCAAATATGGTCAAGGACGGTGCATGATTGAGCTTGATATTTTTAAACGTTAGTGGGTACTCCTGTGGAAGATTGTGTCTGGTTGATAGGTGTAGAAACTGAGTTTTTGATGCATTAAAAACAAGATTATTTTTACCCCAGTCAGACAGTCGAGCTAAGACAGGCATTAGGTTTGCCATAGCCTCTTCCCTTGTTTGTTGAAGTAATTGCTGAGATGGACGTTGCGGGAACCGAATGGAAAGGTGAAGGGTGGAATCATCAGCATACGAGTGGATAGGGTTATATGTAGAGCTTAGGTCACTGATGAATAAAAGGAAGAGAGTCGGTGATACGACAGAGCCCTGAGGAATACCGCCGTTGATAGATCTAAGAGAAAAACGATGGCCGTCTACAACAATGATGTCCGTCTACAACAGCGGCAACAGAACGACCAGAAACGAAGCCATAGATGAAGGCAAAGATAGAAGGATACAAACCGTAAGAGGGTAGTTTGGAAATTAAAGATTTATGTTAAACTCGATCGAAAGCCTTTGAGATGTCAAGTGAAATGGCAATGCTTTCTCCAAAGTCCCGAAAGGAGGATGACCAGGAGTCTGAAAGGTAGGTGAGAAGATCGCCAGTAAAGTGTTCCTGATGGAACCCATACTGACGATCAGAAAGAAGGTTGTGATAGGAAAGATGCTTTAAAATTTTCTGTTAAGAATTGACTTGAAAACTTTTGAGACACAGGATGTTAAAGCAATTGGACGATAGTTAAAGGGTTGGGAATGGTCACTCTGCTTTGGGACTGGCTGAATGAGAACAAACTTCCAGCAAGAAGGAGAGGTACAAGTTGACAAAGGCAAAAGAGTTTACCTAGGCAGGAGGTAAGCACAGAAGCACAGTTCTTGAAGACAAAAGGAGGGACTCCACCAGGCCCATATGCCTTATTAGTATTAAGGCCAGTGATATCAGAAAATACATCAGCTGAAGAAATTTTAATGTCAGCCATGAGGAAGTCAGAGGGGGGAAGTGATGGTTGAACAGCACCGCAGTCATCTAAGGTGGAATTGGAGGAGAAAGTCTGAGCAAAGAGAAATGCTTTATCAGTAGAAGAAATAGCTACAGAGCCATCAGAATGGAAAAGAGGAGGGAAGGATGATGAGGTAAAGTTGTTAGAAAGTTTTTAGCAAGGTGTCAGGAGCAGGAAGAATTCGAGTTTGAAAGTTAAGTGCATTTAGTACGGATGAAATTATTTTACCAGTGCGAAGAACAGACTTAGCACGATTCCGAGCAGAAACGTATAAAAAGGTGTGATTCAGGGGTGGGTTGGCTCTGGTACCTTTTATAGGCCTTTTCCTTGTTGCGGACAGCATTAGAACAAGCGTGATTAAACCAAGGCTTTCTTGCATTAGTCAAAGGATATGAGAAGGGAATGTATGCTTCCATGTCCGAGAGAATAACCTCCGTAATGCGCAATGCACACTCAGATGGCTCCCTGCCAGGGAAGCAATAATCATTCCAGGGAAAATGAAAGAAGTACTGCCTGAGAGCCTACCAATCCGCAGCTCCAAAGTGCCACAGACGACGTTTCTTTGGAGTGTCCACAGGCCGCACCGGAGCAATAGGACTGGTCAAGGAAATTATGGTATGATCGGAGGAGCCCAACAGAGAGGAAAGATTAACAGCGTAAGCAGAAGGCTTAATTGTAAGAAAGAGGTCAAGTTTGTTTGAACTCTCTCAAATGCAGTCAGGGATTCGGGTAGGTTCTGTACAAGCTGCTCTAGGTCATTAAGGATAGAAAAGATGTAGGCTTGTTCGCCAGGTGGATCAGTGAAAGGAGAGGAGAGCCAAAGGTGGTGGTGAACATTGATATCTCATAGAATGGAGTATCGAATGCTGGAATATTGACGTAAAAGTTGCTGGAAAAGTAGTGAGAGAATGTAGGAATGGTGATGGAAATATTGCCGGAAAAGTAGTGAAAAAACTGCTGGAAAAGTGGTGAAAAGGTGCTTGTAAGATAGTGATAAATAGCGGGAAAGTGATGATGAAAACTGCTGGAAAATTGGTAAAATATGCTGGAAACGTAGCGGGAAAATGCTGGAAAAGTGATGACAAGATGCTGGCAAAGTGGTAACAAATGCTGGAATAGTAGTGAAAAATGTTGGAGGCTTCGAAACTGAGGAGACGTGTGTTCGAACTAGACAGGGGTGAAGTGATCCTATGGAGGTGTCATAGAGCTGAACATTTGATTCTTCCCTGTGACCTTGACCTTTGACCCATTCTCTCAGAATCCAACTACTTCATCCTTACCTCATCCTTAACCCACTCACTATGTTTGGTTAAAATAGGGTCTGTAGTATTTAACTTGACCTCACATTATGACCTTCACCTCTGACCTATTATTCCGAAAATCGAATATCATCTGAGGTTAACCGTAAACCCTCCCACCAAGTTTCATCAAAATCGAATTAAAACTATTTGAGTTAAAAGGTCGAACTACAGACCTTCCCTGAGGTCTTTACACCTGACCGATTCTCAGAATTAAATCCCCTCACCCATTGCTGTCCCTCAACCGTTACACAAAGTTTGGTTAAAATTAGATGAAGACGTGTTGATTCAGTACATGACTTATGACCATTTCGCTCCAGACTTAATGACCTGTTCCTCTGAGGGTTCTCATTAATTATGCCTAAATTAGATACAGTTCCATTAAATACTCTTTCCATAATATTGTAAACAGACAGACAACTCTCAACCAAACACATAACCTGCCCACCCCCCGTCCTTTCGCGCGCGGGTGTAATAAACTACCTAACTGTTTTATCTCGAATCCTAGTACTTCTCAGCGCTGGGAAGGGAAGCCTTCTCGCGGTGACACTGATATGACCGGCCAGTGGAGGTGCCTGGTTATACATTCGTCCCTCAAGCCCCATCCTATCCCCCAAAAGGAGCATGGAGGACTGCGGAAGATGGACAGCTTCATTCTGCAGTTCACTTAGTTAACGTTTGATGAACCTGCGACTACAACATCATCATCATCATCATCATCATCATCACCAATAACATTAGAATTAACAGCATTACGAACATCATCATCACCATTATCACCATCACACCATTATCACCACCACCATAACAACAATTGCTACAGCTTCATGAAAGTTTACTCTGCAATCTCTTCCTTCCGTGTTTTGTTCAGTTAACCTTGCAATGCGCGTGAACAATGCAATACAGTCTCTATTTTTGTTTCTTATTGGTATTTCGGCCCGGCTATTGTTATGGTTATTATTTCCATTTCGGCACGGGAATTTCTCGACTATACCTTCATCGTCCCCTATCTTGCTCTTTTCATTGAGTTGTGGTGCACTATGAGAGAGAGAGAGAGAGAGAGAGAGAGAGAGAGAGAGAGAGAGAGAGAGAGAGAGAGAGAGAGAGAGAATAGGTATGGGAAGGAACATGTGTGTGTGTGTGTGTGTGTTGACCTCACAAATTCGTACTGACACTAAACAATTTTACCACTTTGACTCACGTGACTTATTGTCAGCTGGTTACATTTGTTTGGAGTGTATGTTTCCCCTTCCAGCAAATACCATTTTGGTGTAACGCAAAAAGAAAAGTGTTATGATTATGGCGTAACTATTACTCAACCATGTAATGTATAAAAAGTATGACATTAAAAAACTGTAGGGTTGGGGTTATATCCACTTTTACTGCCATCAGCTGATGGCAGATTTGGATTCTCCATGTCAAATTACCTAAAATGGTATCACTTTTATGTTTCCAAAGGCATCCTTTTAACAAATACGCCAGAAACAGAAAAGGAAGAGGAGAGCTGGCCCACAATTGACATGCGGTTATTGCCGCAGGTAAAAACTGGTCTGGGATATTGGGTTAAGCCTCAATATTTTCTTTTATTCCAGTATTTTACTTCCCTACCAACTAGAGAGAGAGAGAGAGAGAGAGAGAGAGAGTATACTATGAAAACGACAGGAAGATGACAGAAAAGTTGAATTCCATTTCCATAGCACTCATCAATCCTGCTCTCTCTCTCTCTCTTTCTCTCTCTCCACACACACACACACACACACACACACACACACACACACACACACTGAACCAACCAAATACCATGTAATATTTTTGAATTGAAACAGGTAAGGTAATTCAATTAGCAATGCCAGCAAGACTAATTATAGCCACTAATCGAGAGAGAGAGAGAGAGAGAGAGAGAGAGAGAGAGAGAGAGAGAGAGAGAGAGAGATGAAGAGGAGGAGGAGGAGAATCTGATTAAGTACATGCAGAAGCTGATAAGTAGTTAGGAAGGTGACATCTACACTATTATTTCTCTCTAAATCCTACTTCATCCTAAACAAACAAACAAACAAAACTTTTAACTTCTTCACCGTCGTATCTACAAGGGTACTTTAGTTCTTGGTTCCCTGAGCAGGTTGGGTTGGGTTGGGTCGGGTGGGGTTGGGTTGGTCTGGGTTAGGTCAGGCTGAGTTACCTGGGTTGGGTTGGGATAGGTTGAGTTAGTGTATTTTGGGTGGGGTTGGGTTGGGCTAGAATAAGTAAGGTTATACCGGATTACCTTAAGTTCCTTATGTTAGGTTCGTTAAGGTTAGGTGTTATCAATTACAAACACCTCTCCACGTCTCCATCATCTTGTCTCAGACAAAACAAGTTTAGTGTTAGATCCCTTTAGCAGATTACAAGTCTTACAGAAAATTGCATCGGACAACTATCGCCATTTTGGTTCCTCTCCCCCCCCCCTCCATCCTTTCTAAACATTGTATTCTTTACATTTCTACGGCCGGTTGAGTTGGGAAGATGACAACCTTTGTATTCCATTTTCCTATTTCCAGACGATTTAATTCAACTAAGGAGGGACTTTACTAACTGGTAACGAGGCGGTGACCGAGTCGGTAGAGAGGTGGTCTGCTGTCCTAATGGATGCGTGTTCAAATCCCGGCTGGGGTAGAGGATTGTCTTGGGGCTTGCAAATCGTTAAAGCAGACGTTACTGATGTACCATAAGACCCATCGACATGTAACAACACCCCCGATAATACATTCAATAGAATAGTATGACACAGCCCTAGAACGTATTCAATATGGACTGTGGGTGTTGGCGCCGAAGTGATGACATGTGAAGGTGTGTGGTTCGTATTAGGACCACTGGGCCTTAGAGAATGGGGCTGTTAAATTTTTCTGAGTCTGACGCATTAAAAAGAAATGTAGCCTTCACTATACTCGTTTTACTCTAACTTGGCCAAAAATGCCATCTCTCCGACTTGAATGCTGAGTTGCAGCAAAAGATTAACACCACCAGAATACGGTGCTAGTCACGAAGGAGTGCCAGGTGAACGATGGAGAGCCGCAATGTTGTCTTTTTGTCTCCGGCTCAGCCACGTGATATACTATAAGCAGCGAAAGGGATAAAATCTAGTCCACAGTAAAAACACAATAATCCCTTGGCTATCGAGGCTATTTTTTAAGCTGAATAAAATCGTCTGGCCGTAAAAAACACGAAAAAATAGGCTGGTCCGTATTTAACACTTATTTTCCACTGCGGCTATTTCTCGTGTGTTACGGGAACCGCTCATTATCGTGATCAAATACTGTATATCCTGTGCCATTTATTCATTCCGCACTCCCACTGCCAAACCCACGCCCAGACCAGCAGACTAAGCCGTCCCTGCAATCCACAATGACTCCTATTCTCGTTGGTTAGTGAGCTTCCTAACAACTCTTCCTTAGCGATTTATTTTTGGATATTGCTAGTCTTTTTTGTACGTTCTTTATGCAGAGCATGGTGATACTGGAGGGTTTTATATAACTCCGAAGAGGGCGGTAATGTGTAATAAAATAAATCCCTTAGGAAAATGTGTCATGGAGCCAGGTACGGTGTGTAGTGCAGCGGTATGTATGGACCTGACAGTACAAGAAAATGTTAAGTGACTGGATATTATTTCCCAGTATTTCCAACCTTGCAAAGATCTTACCAGACACGCCTCGTCTGCCCTATATTCGTGTTCACCTAGGAGAACTGGGCAAATCCTACGCCTTAGCCAATTGAATAAAGGGTGATTAGTCTTATTTACCACAAATGAATATGTCTCCTTGGTGAAGAGTTAAATCTACCTCGACTTATTATTTTTATATTTCTTTTACCTACTTTTTTCCACCTTCTGTAAAAAAAAAAAATTACTACACCTGGCAATAAACCTACTCCTTCCCCACCCCTCTCTCTCTCTCCCCGTCTCTCTCTCTCTCTCTCTCTCTCTCTCTCTCTCTCTCTCTCTCTCTCTCTCACACACACACACACACACACACACACACACACACACACAATTGACAGGCTGGTTAATGATGGAAATTGCAGATCGTCTTTGTGCACAAAGAGAGAGAGAGAGAGAGAGAGAGAGAGAGAGAGAGAGGGGGGGAAATGTGCGGAAGTTTATGGGAACATCTGGAGCAACCCCCCTTTCTCTCTCTCTCTCTCTCTCTCTCTCTCTCTCTCTCTCTCTCTCTCTCTCTCTCTCTCTCTCTCTCTTTCTCCATTATTTCCTCCTCTTTCTACTCCATCTTCCTCTTTGCCCCTCAGCACACACTATCTCCTCTCTTTATTTTCACTCTTTCCTCTCTCATCCTTCCTTCACTCTCACTATTTCTCCTCTTTCCTTCACTCCTTTCTCTACTCCATTTATTTCCTACACCAGTTCTCGTACCTCTCTCTCTCTCTCTCTCTCTCTCTCTCTCTCTCTCTCTCTCTCTCTCTCTCACTCGGTATATACAGTAGATCAAGGAAGGACTAAAGTTACGGTGAAAACTTTGACACCATCTCAGGGTCGTGTTATGGAGAGAGAGAGAGAGAGAGAGAGAGAGAGAGCTACTTGTTGGTAGTTGTAGCAATGATGGTGATAGTGGTGCTGATGGTGGTACTTGTGATGGTGCAGGTGGTGGCGATAATGGTGGTAGTAATGATGGTAGCTGCGTGCTAGTAGTGGTAGGCAGGGTAGTATTAATGGTACTGGTAGTTGTGGTAGAAGTGGTTCTATCTGCATCAGAGAGGCAACAAACAATGCGATAATAATGGTAGTGGTAGTAGTGGTAGTAGCAGCAATGGTAGTAGTTGTGGTGGTGGTAGTTGTGGTGGTGCCAGTGGTAGCAGTGGTGGTAGTCCTAGAAGTAGCAGCAGTTAAATAATCATCAAGGGAGAGTATACCAGCACAGCAATAATAGTGGTATTTGTGGTAGTGGTAGTGGTGGCAATGGTGGTAGTCAAAGTGATAACAGTGTTTAAATAATCTTGAACAAGAGAGTCAACCAGCACTGCAGTAATAGTGGTAGTTGTGGTTGTTCTTGTGCACTGCTGTGGCAATAGTGCAAGGCAACTTATGCAGGCCAACCATTACCAATGGGCAATACCTCACACGCAGTACGTGTTTAACAGTGTTGTGTGCTGCAATACAATACCACTACATATATATACATAAAAGCAGTATACTGTATATGATGATGATGATGATGATGATGATGGTTGTGGTGGTGATAATAAAAAAAAATAATAATAATAATAAAAACAACAAAAATAATCATCATCATCATCATCATAATACAGTAGTAGTTATAGCAGCAGTAAGATGAATAATAATAATAATAATGATGATAATCATAATAATAATAATAATAATAATATCATTACAAAGCAAAATAACACCAAAAATTCAATTACAACCAAAAACATTTATCTAAGAGATTAGGTGTGCTAAGCCGACTCCGTTCTTTCTTTACCCCTGCACAGTTGTTGATTCTATACAGGGGTTTTATCCGCCCCTGTGTGGGGTACAACTCTCATGTGTGGGGAGGCTCCCCACATACAGCTCTTCTCAATTGGGTGGAGTCAAAGGCTTTTCGTCTCATTAACTCTCCTCCTCTTACTACCTCCCTTCAACCTCTCTCTCGCCGCACTGTTGCATCTTTATCTCCTTTCTATCGCTAATTCAATGGTCATTGCTCCTCTGAACTGTCTGCTTGCATCCCTCCACCTCTACGACGGGCGCGTAGCACCCGTCTAGCAACAAACTCTCATCCCTTTTCTGTCCAACTCTAGTTAACCTTTACTCCCAGTCCTTCATTTACGCAACGGGTCAACTCTGGACCTGTCCCCTTCTGTCTGTATTTCCTGCTAGCTATGATCTCCAGTCTTTCAAACGCAGTGTGTCCAGGCATCTCGAAATGATCAGATCTTGAATTTGGCTTTCTCTTCTATTTTGTTTTTCTCTTGGAGGGAACGATTATTGCGGGCGTGTAGCCTTTGGTTCCTTTTTCCTAGCATTAAAAAAAAAATAATACCACCACTACCACAATCACCACCACAATTACGACCACAAACAACCACCTATCATCGTAAACAAAGCCAGCACCACAACAACAACCAACCACCATATCCAACACAACTACCACCACCACAATCACTACCACAACTACCACAATTACCACTAACTATGGCTGAATATTAGGTAAGTTACTACAAACATATCGTATTAACAGTACCTTAGTGGTAGTTGTGGTAGTAGTGGTGGTAGTTGTGGTAGTAATAATGTTTGTGGATGTGTATTGATGAACTGTGAGAAGAAGAGGACGAGGAAGAAGGAAGAGGAAAAGACTGAAGATGAGGAAGCAACAGGGGAAAAGGGGAGAGAGACGGGGAGGGGGAGAGAGGAAGGGTGGGAGGGAGAGGGAATGGGAGTGGAAGGGGGAAAGGGAGGGGAAAAGGGAAAGGGGGGGAGAAAAGGAGGAGGAGGAGAAGGCAAAAACGGAGACATGAGAGAGAGAGAGAGAGAGAGAGAGAGAGAGAGAGAGAGAGAGAGAGAGAGAGAGAGAGAGAGAGGAGAAAGAAAAAGAAGAAAAACTGTGGGGGAGTGACAGGGAAGGAAGAGGAAGAGAAGAAAGTTGAAAAGGAAAAGGAAGAAGAAAAGAAAGAGGAGGAAGTGGAAGAAGAAAAGATAGAAGAAAAGGATGACGGAAAATACAAGAACGAAAGAAAGAAGAAGAATAAGACGAAAGGGATGATGAAGAATAGGCAAAGGAAGAAAGAGGAAAAGGAATAAACAAGTGAAGAAAGAGGAAGAGGCATAAACAAAGAAAGAAAGAGGAAAAGAAGGAATATAAAGAAGACAAGGAAGATGAGAGGAAGGGGTGTGTCCGAGAGATGTGGAAAAATAATACGATAATAAAAGGAAGGAAGACCCATAAAAACAGAATGTGAGGTGGGAAAGTGAGAGAGTAAAAAGAGAGTAAGTTAATAACGTGCAATAAAGAGAGGATAAAGAGAGAGAGAGAGAGAGAGAGAGAGAGAGAACCAATTTCTCATTTCTTTAATACAAGTTAATTCCAGACGATTTTTTTTTAACTGAGGTAAATCTTATCCCCAACAAGAAGAATAGCTCTATCCATTACCTTATTGCCACTATTGATGCACTTAGGTTTATATTTAAGATTAATTGAGACGCTTTTTGCAGGATGGCTGAAATCGTCATATCACTGTCATCACCATTACCATCATCTTCACCACCTCCATCATTATCACCATCATCATCATCACCATCATCATCACCACCACTACCACTATCATCATAAGTCATCATTATCACTGTCATAATCACCTTCGTCATTATCACCATGTTCAGCATCACTACCATCATCATTATCGTCATATCACCTTCATCATCACCACCACCACCACCACCACCACCACCGCCACTACCATCATCATCACATCAACATATTCCCACAACATTAATTCCTTCTCAGAGAATGGTCTAAGTTAAACACATTAATCCCGGATCAGTAAAAACTAAATAAATAAACAAGTCACTGTACCCAAGAGAGAGAGAGAAAAAAAAGCTTCTAATCCGTAAACTGGAAGAGAAGAAAAATAGTGAACAGAGCAGCCTTTAACATAGGCCTTATTGCTTATGTATTCACCCCGTCTGTCTGTCAGTATGTTTGCCAGTATCTAGCTGTATCTGTATGTATTTATGTATGTGTATGTATACCTCTTATTTTTGTATCTAACATTATGTATGTATTTATGTATGTGTATGTATACCTCTTATTTTTGTATCTAACATTATGTATGTATTTATGTATGTGTATGTATACCTTTTATTTTTGTATCTAACATTATGTATGTATTTATGTATGTGTATGTATACCTTTTATTTTTGTATCTAACATTATGTATGTATTTATGTATGTGTATGTATACCTCTTATTATTGTATCTAACATTATGTATGTATTTATGTATGTGTATGTATACCTCTTATTATTGTATCTAACATTATGTATGTATTTATGTATGTGTATGTATACCTCTTATTATTGTATCTAACATTATGTATGTATGCATGTATGTGTATGTATACCTCTTATTATTGTATCTAACATTATGTATGTATGCATGTATGTGCATCTGTCTTTCTATGTCCATCAGTCTGTCCTTATGTCTTCTATATCCCTTAAAGTATGAATGTATGTATGTATGTACGCCTTTATGAACGCATATATGTATAATCTCTGCCACACTAGAAATAACCCAGGCTAACGCGCTCTAAGACACCAAGTAATATCACCGTACGCTGATAACGCCTATCGTTAGAGTGCGTTGCCATGGCCTTCATTATCAGGTGCACTAACACTTGTCTCTCCTACCTTACTTTTCGTTATTATTTCCTTGAGTATTGTAAGTGTTGTAAACGTTGCAGTGTAAGTACTGCAAGTGTTGTAAATACTGGAAGTGTTGTAAACGTTGTAGTAAAGTAAGTGTTGTAAGTACTGGAAGTGTCTTAAATGTTGTAGTATATGTACTGTAAATATTGTAAGTACCCGAAGTGTCGTAAATGTTGTTTAAGTCTTGTGTTTAGTACTGTAAGTAGTGTGTTTCGTATCGTACCATATTAATCTAATAAAATCATTAGAATGCGTTACAGTATCTCAAGTTATCATATACACCAACATTTATCTCTCTTATCTTTATTATTTTATTTTAATTCTAGATTTTATTAACTTTCTCATGGTCAGTACAACTCTAGTAGTCTATTCCAGTTAATTTCAGGCGATTTTATTAAGCTGAGTGAGTCATAGGAGCCTCAGTGTTAAGTAGGCTAAACAAGGTACATCATCATCATCATCACCACCACTACCGTCATCATCATCATTATCATCATCGTCATCATTATCATCATCATCACTGTCATTATCTTAACCATCATCACCACCACTACCATCATCATTATCATCATCTTCATCATCGACATCACCGTCATCATCTTAACCATCATCACCACCACTACCGTCATCATTATCATCATTATCTTCATCATCATCATCATCACCTATATCAATATTATCATCATAATCATCATCACCAACACTAAAGCCATCATCATCATCATCATCATCACTAAACAACCAGTGCTATTGTCATCATCACCTAAACCACCTCCTCCACTATTCTCATCATCATCATCATCGTCATCATCATCATCATCATCACTGTCATTATCTTAACCATCATCACCACCACTACCATCATCATTATCATCATCTTCATCATCGACATCATCGTCATCATCTTAACCATCATCACCACCACTACCGTCATCATTATCATCATTATCTTCATCATCATCATCATCACCTATATCAATATTATCATCATAATCATCATCACCAACACTAAAGCCATCATCATCATCATCATCACTAAACAACCAGTGCTGTTGTCATCATCACCTAAACCACCTCCTCCACTATTCTCATCATCATCATCATCTAAACAATCATTACTATCATCATCATCACCTAAACCATCTCCTCCACTATTATCATCATCATCATCACCTAAACCATCTCCTCCACTATTACCTTCATCATCATCACCTGAACCACCTCCTTCACTATTATCATCATCATCATCACCTGAACCACCTCCTTCACTATTATCATCATCATCATCACCTAAACCACCTCCTTCACTATTATCATCATCATCATCACCTAAACCACCTCCTCCACTATTATCATCATCATCACCTAAACCATCTTCTCCACTATTATAATCATCATCATCATTACCTAAACCACCACTACAATCACCATCATCATCAACAACATCACCAACTCCACAGCCACCGCCATCACCATCCTCATCATCACCAGCACCAACTCCACAGTCACCACCACCACCATCATCATCATCACCACCACCATCACCATCATCATCATCAACATCACCGCCACAATCGTCACCACCACATCACAACCACCACCATCACCCAGATGTCAACCACTGCACCACCATAAACAAACGAAAAACAATACTTCAGAGTGCATACCACACCGCAGAATAGCATTTTCTCCCGTAACACCCTCTCACAGGCTACTTACTCTGATTACTATACTTTCCTAATAGTATTACAATTTACCGGTTACACTTGATATTACAAGAGTGGTGGAGAGGGACGCCTTCATGTGGTGGCACCGATATACCTTTCCGGCTCCATTGCCCGGTTATACAAAGGTACCTCACTTCCCTCCTAATTCACCAAGGGCAGGAGGCCAACTTCAGCCTGCAGTCCACCTGATTCACCTGCAAATAAACCTGGTATTACTACTACTACTCTTATTACTACTACTACTTCTACTACTATTGTTATTACCTCCATCATTACTACTACTACTACTACTTCTACTACTACTAATACAACTACTACTACTACTACTACTATCACCACCACCACTACTACTACGACGACGACGACGACGACAACTACTACTGCTAATAATAATAATGATAACAACAACAACAACAATAACAATCATCACCATCATCATCATCATCATCATCATCATCTAATCCTGTGTTGCCCATGAGATGAGTAGGAGCCCGGGGCTAGGCAAGTTGGTCCTGACATTTAAGATGAGAGAGACCAGCCTCACTCATCCCTGGGTGGCGAGCAATAAACCCCAACCACCCCTTGGATATAGAAACCTGCACAGGCTCAGTCCGATTGGAGCGCCTTAATTACCCACTAAACCACCAGGCGCCATAATTTGGTTATATGTTTACCACCCAACGTCGTAAATGGTTTCCTGGTGTACAGGAAACCATTTGACTTGTCAGTGTAGAGTCACCCGTAGAGAGAAGAAAGAGGAAAGAATGAAGGAACGAAAGACAGAAGAGGGAGTGTAGAGTCACCTATAGGCATAAGGAAGAGAAGAGAATGAAGGAAAGAAAGACAGAAGAGGACGGAAGGAAAGAAAGAAGGAAGGGAGCAAAGGGCAGTCACCAGAGAGCTGCACTACATCGGGTGTGTGGCTGGTGAACGTCCCACCTACCACTGAAAATATAATAATAATAATAATAATAATAATAATATCAATGGCAGGTGGGGGCGCTCACGATCCACTCACCCGATACAGTGCTGCTCTCGGGTACCTGCCCTTTCCTCTCTTCCTTCCTTCTATCCTTCTGTTTTCTTCTGTCTTTCTTTCCTTCATTCTTTCCTCTTCCTATGGGTGACTCTACACACCCTCTTCTGTCATTTTTTCTTTCATCCTTTTCTCTTCCTTCTGGTTATAGGTAACTCTGCAATGAGTGACAAGCCAAATAGTTTCCTGTACACCAGGAAACCATTTACTACGCTGGGTGGTAAACTTATAACCAAATTATGGCGCCTGGTGGTTTAGTGGGTAATTAAGGTGCTCCGACCGGATTGAGCCTGTGCAGGTTTATATCCATGGGATCGTTGGGGTCTACTTCTCACATATTGCCACTCAGGGATAAATGAGGCTGGTCACTCTCTCATTAAATGTCGAGATCAATTTGCCTAGATCCGAGCTCCTACGCTTCCCATGGGGCAACACAGGATTAGATGATGATGATGATAATAATAATAATATTGATAACAACAACAACAACAACAACAACAACAACAACAACAACAATATTAATAATAATAATAATAATAATAATAATAATAATAATAATAATAATAATAGTAATATTAATAATAAAAAATAATAATAATAATGATAATAATAATATCGCCACTACAACTACTCTACTTCCTATTCATCCTCCTCCTCCCCCTTCTCCTCCTTCTACAAATACAGTACTACCACTACTACTACTACTACTGTTAATATTAATACTATTTTTCCGAAGGCAGTATAACTTAGTGGCACCATTTCTAAGCCAAAAGGCATCTTGTAATATTCCCATAACTTAATACAATTATGTATTCCATTTTTTAAAATTAGAACTCGCTTTTCATAGAGAGAGAGAGAGAGAGAGAGAGAGAGAGAGAGAGAGTTGGTCCTTTTTACTAAGGGGGAATATTAATTCTGGAATATTTTGTTTGCTGGCAGTGTATATTGTGAGTTTAGGTGTAAACTTTTGAAACACCCAGTTCCAACCGACTTGGATGTTATTTGCTGGTGCAGCATCTTACCCAAAGTCTGAGCCCAATATGCAAAATTATTGTCATGATAATCTTTTTAATTTGAAAAAAAGTGTTTGCTTTACTTCATTGGAGTCTTCATTCTAGTAAACTTTTTTTTTTTTTTTATGGAGCTTTCTTTCGAATTATTATTAAGCATTAATTTACTATGAAGTGATACTGTTAACGTCAGTGACGAAAAGTAGGAACAAAACCAATATTTGGCTTGTTGGCCAACCAGGTGAAAGACTACTTGGAAGTAAGGTACCTTCTTGTGAAGTGTTAGCGCCACTTTTCTACCTGATGCAAACAGACACGAACACTGAGGGATTCAGCATGTGTTCTGTCTGAGGAACTAGGAGGATTCTGGGAGAAAGCTAGTATTCCTGCATCTGGGCCACGGAATTGTATCCCCAAAATCGAATTTCTCTATAAAGAATGGAGAAAGTTGGAGAAGAGTAAGAACTGGAATACAGAAAGAGAGAAGAGAAAGAACTTCCAAGAACAACTGAAAGATATTTTTGACACTGCACACACGAATGCCTTCGATATTATCAAAAATCATGAGGATAAGGATTTTCTTGTGGCTCAGAGGGAGAAAGGGAGGCGAGGCTCTATGCTGGGTATTGACGTCAAACTCCACAAGAAAAAACGAAGACAGAGAGACGACAGATTGAACAGGAGAGTAGACAGCGTGAGGAATGTCATCGAGCAGTAAGAGAGGAAATAGTGAAGTTGGAGGAAAGCCCAACTAGTGATAAAGAAGAAACAGGTGACGATTATACAGATATAGTAAGTCCTTCCTATTCGGCTGCAGGTTCTCCTCTGAAACGCCAACGAACACGAAAAATAGTTGTCACTACTTCAGTTGCTGCTGCTTTAGATCAGACCAAGACTTCGGACCGTGCTGCAGTCCATCTGCTTTCTGCGACCATTTCTGCCAGTGGACAAGATCCAGCAATGTATACTATTAATAGGCGAAGTATCAGCCGGGATAGAATCAAGAGTCGGAGTGAATCTGCAGAATGGCTGAAGAAATCATTCCATCCAACTGTTCGACTTGTAGTGCACTGGGATGGAAAACTAATTCTCGATGTAACAGGAGCAAATGTCACTGAACGCCTTCCAATTCTCGTCTCAGGTGATGGAGTTTCAGTGCTTCTGAATGTACACAGTTTGGGGTCAGGGACATAAAAGGCTATGGCTAATATCGTCATTGAAACCTTGAACGACTGCAGTATATCTGAACGTGTGGTAGGAATGGCATTCGACACCACTGCCAGCAATACCGGATTGTGGGCAGGGACGTGCACCCTTATTCAACAGCAGTTGCACAAGGATCTCCTCCACCTGGCTTGTCAGCATCACATTTTTGAGATCCTTGTTCAAAAGGCCCCTACCATTTGCCTTGGACCGCCCTTTGGTCTCGACATTCACATATTCAACCAGTTCAAAGTCAATGTAGAACGCTATTGACACAACACGCTTTCAGACCTAGAATGACAATGAGGAAATGCCGGTGATTGATAGTGAGCGATGTGATGAGATCATAGCATTTTGTATGAAACAAATGCAAGAAAGCCAACCTCGAGATGATTATCGAGAACTGCTAGAGCTGTCCATTGTTGTCTTGGGTGATGTATCGCCCGGTGGAACACGGTTTCAGCACCCTGGTGCTTGCCACCATGCCAGGTGGATAGCTAATGTTACAGCATCAAAGTCTATCTTTTCCATCATCAGACAAGCATCACACTGAAGCAAGGCCGAGGACTGAAGCGGTTTGATGTATTCATCATGACGTAAAATCTGAAATCATGGTTCGTGGCAACAAAAGCAGCTCTAGCTCCAGCAAACGATCTGAGGCTTCTCCAGGCATTGTCACTTTATCCTGATAAGGACATCTCACAAATCTGTTTGAAAGCATTTGGTCGTCACTTGTGGTATTTCTCAGAGCAATTTCTTGGATTGGCTTTTTTTGATCACCTGTTGATCCTAAAGAGAAGTGAAAAATGATGACGGCTCCTGACGAAGAAGGAAGCAAAGACCTATCAAAGAGAACAACAGTTGAGCTTGAGGCGACAGCACTGAATCAGAAAACAGTTTCAAGTTTTATGACCAGTATCACCAAGAAGATCTTCACATTGCATGGCCTTCCGTATTCATTCCTAGAAATCGATCCATCCACATGGGAAAGTCGTGAGGATTACAAGGAAGCTGTGTGCATCATCCAGCGGCTACAGGTAAAAAATGACTTCGCTGAAAGAGGGGTAGCACTGTTTCAAGAGTTTAATCCAGCGATGACCAAGAACGAAGATCAACGGTAGTTTCTTCCCCAGGTCGTTGAGCAACACAGGCAAGTGTATCCAGATGCGAAGAAGGCTACAGCTGGCAGCAATTACAAGCCATGAAACTAGGCAACAGTGAGTGGGAGTTGGATTCCCATGATACTGCCCCCAGTGAGGGGCCTATACTCTGCAAAGAGGGGGACCTAGGTAACCCAATGACATATTAACAATACGTCAAAATAGTATAACTCTGAACGTGGTGAGGCACCAGTTAAAATTGTCTAATAATCAGTGTGATTTACATACACCATTTTTTACTCAATAGAAACGAAAACCCTCAGCAGATGATGCAAAATTTTCAAGTTGAACATTAAGGACCACCCTATAAAAGAATCTACTGAATAATATACTACACACCTACATCTTCCCAGCGTGCTGGAAAATGCGACATGAGAGTGAGGGCTGGAAACTACCGACCCCGTCGTCCAGCACTTTATTTGCACTTAGCCTCGTCCCTCTTGCGGCATATAGGGAAGGGAGGATGGACGTTGGTGCATCCTTCTCCTCCGATTCACGTCTCAGTTTCTTCCTCTCTGATTCTTGTCCATAAATAGACCTAAGTGTCTTGATGAACCCGAAAAATTGGGCGATGATGATAATGATAATGATGAAGATGATGATGTTGATGAAGATGATGATGATGATGATGAAGATGATAATGATGATGACGATGATGGTTTTCGCCACGAAAGATCCACCACTGACATACTCAACCTACTGACTCATACCATCCATCACTCAATCGACCTACATGGAGAAACTCATGCAGTAGCCCTTGCTATTTCTCAAGCATTTGACAGAGTATGGCACCGTTCCCTGTTGTCAAAACTCCCTTGCTATGGACTAACGTCTTTTGTTCCTTTGATTTCCTCATATCTAAGTGACAGGAAAATAAGAGTAAAAGTAGATGATGTATATTCTAATTTCCACTCAATTAACGCCGGCATGCTGCAGGGATCAGTTCTGGCGCCAACCCTGTTCCTGGTTCATATTAATGATCTCTTATCTATCACCCACAATCCCATCCATTCATATGCAGATGACTCAACACTTCATAGTTCATTCACTCTCAGACACCCCTTTACAAAGTCCGATATCTCTAACTCTCAACTCAGTACAGCCATCTCCATAAATCAAGACTTATCCACAATTAGTGAATGGGGACAAAACAACCTTCTCTCATTTAAAGCTAGTAAAGTTAACTATATATACAATTTACTTATAGACAGGTATTGCCAGATTCGTATATTACCTTCAGTGGTACAAATATTCCCATTTCCAAAAGTATTAAAATTCTCGGTGTCTCATTTAACAATGCCCTCAGCTGCACCTCTTATGTTAGATCACTTGCTAAACCCGCCTCAAAGAAACTTGGATTATTGTACAGAGTCCGTAACTTCATCACTGAGGAGCAGTTAGCTATAATTTATAAGTCATGTGCGCTCTCAGCTTGAATACTGCTCACCCTTGTGGAATGGATGTGGAGAGGTTGCATTAAAACAAGTAGACAAAATTCAGAACAAAGCTGTTAGAATTATTAATAATCCTGCAATGACTAATAAACTACCTTCCTGCAAGTAAGAAGGAATGTTGCCTCTCTTGCATTATATTACAGATATATTTATAGCAACCGCTCAAACGAAGTTGCGTCCATGGTGCCACCTCTCCGTGCCTTCCCTCGTGCTACACGGGCATCTGGTAGCGCTCATGACTGGAATTTCACTCATCTATATTGCAGAACTTCTGCCTATCAGAAGTCTTTCATTCCCCGAACTGCATCTCTTTGGAACTCGCTTCCCCAGACTTGTTTCCCTGAAAACTTCAACCTACAGCTGTTCAAGTCTAACTGTTACAGATATTTTATGAGCAGAGGACACCAGTAATCTGGTGTATGGATTAGTTTTTTTTTTTTATTCATTTGTTTTTCCTTCCTCTGTACTGGTATTTAAAAAAAAAATGATGAAAATGATGTTGATGAAGAAGATGATGATGATGATGAAGATGATGGATGATGATGATGATGATGATGATGATGATAATGATGATGATGATGATGAAGATGATGGATGATGATGATGATGATGATGATGATGATAATGATGACTACTGGTAAGTAGAAATAATAAAAAATAAAAACAAACGTACCTTTCTCTCTTTACCCTTCGTAGGCTCTCTCTCTCTCTCTCTCTCTCTCTCTGCAGCTTGCACTACTGACAAGTAAGCAGCGGGCCTGTATGGATATTGCACAGTCTCCCGCCATGTCCTGCAGATGGTGATAGTTGTGGCAGTGGGTAGTGGAAGTTGTGGTGGCTGATGGTGATAGTTGTGGCAGTGAGTAGTGGAAGTTGTGGTGGCTGATGGTGATAATTGTCGGAACGGTGTGGTGGTGGTGGTGGCAGGATTGTGGTAGTTGTGGCAGCAGGTGGTGGTAGTTGTCGGTATTAAAGGTGATGTTATTGGTTAGATGTAGTGGTGGTTGTGATGGTGGTGATAGCTGTGGTAGCTGGTGGTGGTAGTTGTGGTAGCTGGTAATGGTAGATGTGGTAGCAGATGGTGGTAGCTATGGTAACTGGTGGAGGCAGTTGTGGTGAGACTGTGGTAGTTGTGCGATTGTGGTAGTTCTTCGATTGTGGCAGTTATGGTTGGTGATATTGGTGATTGTGGTAATTGGCCAAGGTGGTAGTTGTGTGACCGTGGTAGCTGTGGTAGTTGATGGTTGTGCTCGTGGTGCGATTGTGGTAGTTCATTGTGGTGGTTGTAATGGAATTGTGGTAGTTGTGGCAGCTGATGGTGTGTTTGTGCTGCGATTGTGGTAATTGGTGGTAGCAACTATGGTGCGATTGTGGTGGCTGTGGTAGCGAACGATGATAGTTGTGATAAATGGTGATGGTAGCTGTGGTGTGGTTATAGTTGCTGACAGTGGTGGTTGAGGTAGTTAGTGGTGGTTGGTTGTGATTGCTGATGGTAATTGCTAATGGTTAGAGTTGTGACAGTTTGTGATGGTAGTTGTAGTTCGTTGTGGTAGTTGGTACTGGTGGTGTGTGGTGTTGATGGCTGTGGTAGTTGGTGGTGGTAGTTGTGGTAGTCGGTGGTGGTGGATATTTTAGTTGGTAGTGGTAGTGTGTGGTGCTGATGGTAGTGGTAGATGTAGTAGTAGTGATGGTATTTGTGACAGTGCTTATGGTAGCTGTGGTTATGAATGTTGGTGGTTGTGGTGGTAGTTGTGGTATGGCTTTGGTAGTTGTGATTATGAATGATGGTGTTTATGGTAGTTCTATGATAATAGATGTTTAATAGTAGTAGTAGTAGTAGTAGTAGTAGTAGCAGTAAAAAAATAATAATAATAATACAACTAACAATAAATAAATGGATAAATAAATCATTGCAACAGCCCTCTACCCAGCATAATTCTGGGTGATCACAAAATGAGCATAAACAAGCGCTAATTATATCAGGCAATGCAATTAATTAATTCATCTGAATAATCCCATGCTCAGCTCAATACCAAGATTTCATATATAATTATAATGAAAAAAATCTCATATCTATTAATCTTGTTTCAGTTATCCTTCAGTTGTTCTCATTTCTTCACTCCAGGAAAATTTTTCTCTGTTGTATATGTATCTAACTGTGAATCTGAAAAGATGGTTTTCGTTTTCTTTTTTTATAACTACAGACGATCTTTTGAAACGAAAATCTCTTAACGTACGCAGATCTCATTCGTCTTGCGAAAATCTCATAATATTCGAGTCTTATTCATCTTACCAAAATCTCACCATAATTTCTCATGCAACTTACGAAAATCACTCATTCATCTTACAGATATTTTATATAGCTTACGAAAATTGCATTCATCTTACAAATATGTTACATAGCTTATGAAAATTTCATCCATCTTACAAAAGTCTCTTTCAGCACATGAAAACTTCATTCAACCTAGGATCTCTTACGAAAATGTCATTAAAATCTCATTCGACCTACGAAATAATTAAACTTACGACTACGAATATCTCTTTCAACTTAGGAAAATCTCTTAGCTTAGAAAAATCTCATTGAACTTACGAAAATCTCCCATGCATCTTACAATTTCAGTCAACAAGAATCTCATTCAGCTTACAAAAATCCCTCGACTTACGAAAAGCTCTCATTCAACTTACTAAAATCTCTCATTCTGAAGGGACTTGCGAGCTATTGCATTTACAATACCCAGAAAGGCAGTCAACGGTAGTGTGTCTCCAACAGCGTCACTCACTCATCACTCGCTCACTCAGTTAAGTCCAGTACACACTCGTCCCCAAGCAGCGCGCTCTGTTGCACGTCATGCTGCCAAACTTGTGTTGCTGAGGCCGGTGATGTCCACATTAGCACAGTGGGCAGAGCGTGCTAGTTACTGCTGAGCTGCAAAAGGTGGGGGAAGGATACCAACACTGCAGCAGTGCAAGAGACTGTGATGTGGAGCACTGTGGCACTATGTTGTGCCAGAATGCAGAAGAATAGGAAAAAGATGTGATGCAAGCAGGGGCTGTCTCGACGTAATTTCAGAAGGAAGCCCAACGGATACTGTTGGCATCGCAGCGCTCTGTCACCACGAAATGCCCCTCGGCCAGATTTGCCAGAAGCTGCGGCACAGACCCTCCGCGGCACAAAAATCACTCACTTACTCACTCGCCACTCACTCATTCACTCACTCACTTTCTCATCTCTCACGTACTCGTCAATCACTCACTCACTTATCAGTCACTCACTTATCACTCACTCATTCACTCTTCACTCACTCATTCACTAACTCACTTGGCACTCACACATTTACTCACTCGTCACTCACTCATTTACTCATTCACTTACTCGACACTCGCTCACTCACTCACTTTTTCATTACTCACTCACTTTTACGTCACTCACTCACTCGTCGCTCATTTGTCACTCATTCGTCACTCAGTCACCTATTGACTTAGTCACTCGTAATTCACTCACTCAGTCACTTTCTCCTTCACTCGCTCACTCATTCACTTACTGTACTTGTCTCTCACTCAGTCACTACTCACTCGTCACTCAGTCACTTGTCACACTCACTCATCACTAACTCACACATTCATCACTCATCACTGACTGACACACTCATCACTCATCACTCACTTCCTCGCTCGTCACTCACTCACTCACCCATCCCTCACTCAGTGTCACTCATTCACTCACTCACTCACTCGTCAATCACTCACTCACTCGTCAGTCACTCACTCTTTACTCGCTCATCATTCACTTATTCATTCACTAACTCAGCGCTCACACACTCACTCGTCACTCTCCGACTTAGCACCCACTCACTTTTCTGTAACTCACTTGTGACTCACTCATTCGTCACTCGCTCACTTTCTCGCAACTCACTCACTTACTCACTTGCCCACTCACTCACTCACTTGTCACTCACTCGCTCGTCACTCATTCATTCTTCACTCTCTCACTCATTTGTCACTCACTCTCTTACTCGTCAATCACACACTCATCACCCATCACTCACTCACTCATCACTCACTGACTCATCACTCACTAACTCGTCACTCACTCATTTACTCACTTGTCACTCATTCATTTACTCACTCGTCACTCACTCACTCAGTCACTCACTCACCCGTTCATCCGTCACTCACTTGTAACTTGCTCACTCCCTCACACACCCACTCATTTACTCACTCATCACTCACTCGCTCGTCACTCACTCACTGGTCATTCACTCACTCGTCACTCACTCACTCACTCGCCTCTCACTGACTCATTCGCCTCTCACACACTCACTCACTCACTTGTCATTCACTCACTCACACTCGTCACTCAAACACTCACACTCGTCACCCACTCACACTAATCACTTACTCATTCACACTCGTCACTCACTCACTCGTCACTCGCTCATTCATTTACTGTCACTCACACACTCACACTCGTCACTCACTCACACTTGCCACTCACTCACTCTCACGCTCATCACACACTCACTCACTCACAATCGTCACACTCAGTCACACTCGCAACTCACTCACACTTGCCACTCACTCTCACGCTCATCACACACTCACTCACTCACAATCGTCACACTCACTCACACTCGCAACTCACTCACGCAATCACACTCTTCACTCACTCGCACACTCACTGACACTCACTCGTCACTCATTCACTCATTTACTCATCACTCACTCACCTACTCACTCATTCACGCATGTTACTCATTGACTCACACTCGTCACGCACTCACTCACTCACACTCGTCACTCACTCACATGCGTCACTCATTCACTCACACTCGTCACTCACTCACACTCGACACTCACTCACTCACTTGTCACTCACACTCGCCACTCACTCACTCACACTCGTCACTCACACTCGTCACTCAACAGAACATTCATTCACACTCGTCACTCACTCACCCACTCACTCTGGTCACTCACGCACCCACTGACACTCATCACTCATTCACCCACTCACTCTACACTCAGTCACCCATTCACTCAATCACTCACTCATCACTCATTCAACAATCACGCACTCACTGTACTTTTCTGAAGGCCTAGGGGGAAGTATTGTGCGTGGATTGGAGATTACGTAACACATCTTCCTTATCGATTTGTTCTGCCCACTGCTCAACATCCTCTTGTGTGTTATTAACGCAAATTATATTCAGATTAAAACCATGTAGATGTGTGTGTGTGTGTGTGTGTGTGTGTGTGTGTGTGTGTGTGTGTATGTGTCTATGCGTGAGTGTATGTCTGTGTGTGTGTTTATGTGTGTTTGTGTATGTCTGTGTGTGAGATATATATATATATATATACACACAGAGAGAGAGAGAGAGAGAGAGAGAATGTGTGTGTGTGTGTGTGTGTGTGTGTGTGTGTGTGAGAGAGAGAGAGAGAGAGAGAGAGAATGTGTGTGTGTGTGTGTGTGTGTGTGAGAGAGAGAGAGAGAGAGAGAGAGAATGTGTGTGTGTGTGTGTGTGTGTGTGTTGTATAATCAGTGTGGGAGTCAATCATTTGTAAGTCAATAGGGATTCATGAAGAATATGCGGAAAAAAATATTTGGAAATGCTGGTTTTTGATCAATAGTGCGATGACGTCATTAACTTATATATCGCGGTGACGTCATTAGGCTATATGGCGTGGTGACATCGTTAAACTTAATAGCGCGGTGACCTCATTAACCTTAATAGCGCGGTGACGTCATTAACCTTAATAGCGCGGTGACGTCATTAACCTACCGGTATATAGCTCAATGACGTCATATAGATTTAACCTATTTTGCTCTGATGTCACCTATATAGCTCGGTGATGTCATTTGAATTTACCTTACTGGGCGGTGACGTTATCTATTTGTACTTTATAGCATGGTGACGTCATTTATAGCAGGGTGACGTCATTCATGGAGGGGTGACCTCATTTACAATAATGATGTCTTATAGTAGTGATGTCATTTAAAGCAATGACGTCATTATAGCATTGACATCATCTATAGCGTGCTTACGTCATTTATACTAGTTACATAATCCATAGATGGGTGACGTCATTTATTGCAGAATGACATCACTTATAGCACTGTGACCTCATTTATAGCACGATGACGTCATTTACAGAATGGTGACATCGTTTATTTTAAGGTGACGTCGTTTATACCAGGGTGACGTAATTTATAGCAGTGACGTCATTTATAGCAAAATGGCGTCATCCGTAGCAGGGGCACGTCATGTATAGCGGTGACGTCATTTATAGCAGGGTAACGTTCCTTATAGCTTGATAACTCATTATAATACTGACGCTATTCATAGCAGGGTGACGTCATTTATAACTAATGTTATTTATAGCAGGGTGGCGTCATTTGTAGCAGGGAGGTGTCATTTAAAACAGGATAACGTCATTTATAGCAGGGTAACGTCACTTATAGTAGTGACGTCATTTATTGCAGGGTGACGTCATTTATATGACGGGGTGACGTCTTTTTACAATTGTGATATCATTTATAGTGCGGTGAAGCCATTTATAGCAGGGTGACGTCATTGATAGTACTTGCGTCATTTGTAGCAGGGTGACGTCATTCATTGCAAGGGTAACTTCATTTATGGCAGGGTTACGTAATTTACAGCAGGGAGACGTCATTTGTAGCAGTGACATCATTTATAGAAGTTACATTATACAGAAGTGATGTCATTTATAGCTTAGTGACATCAATAATAGCAGTGACGTCATTTTTCTTACATGGTAACGTCATCATCATCATCATCATCAGCCGTTTGACTGTCCACTGCAGGACCGGCCTATCCTGACCGAAGTGGGGACGATACAGCCAATGTATATCTACCAAGTGGTTTAGGCTGTCTGGTAGAGATTGTATGTAGGGTGAGAAGTGCTTGTAAATGTAATTGTAGTGTTGGAGTGGCTTTGGATGTGTATGTAGTGTGTGAACCAAGTGTAATCGGCCCGCGCAAGCCGACTGGGTGCAAGCATACGTTATAGTATGCAACACTGGTTCAACCACAGCACCTCTTATGTTCACCAAAGGGGTACGTGGCAGGGTGAACACTCCGTAAGTTTATTATCCTGGCGGGGCGCTAACCCTTGTTCTCCCATGTGCGAAAACGCGGACTTTACCACTTTACAACAGAAGCTCCATCTATCTTTCTATCTATCTATCTATCTATCTATCTATCTATCTATCTATATATATATATATATATATATATGTACATATATATCTCTAAGCCCTTGACCACCCCGTTTGGGATACATGGCGTCTGGCAATGGATGGATGGATGGATGGACATACATATCCTTCAAATGTAGAAAAAATTTCCATACAGTGAGTCAGATCGTCTTTAGATACCAGAAATAAATAAAAATGTCTATGGAAATAATATTAGGTAGAGAGGGATTCCATGGGCTGTAATAGTGAACGGATGAGTGTGTAGCCCGTTTAACTTGATATAGTACTGACTTGTTCTCCCACTATCTTTTTATTTCCTTTTTCCCTCTTGCTCTCCGGATCCTACCTCACCCCATCGTTGGGTGGGGGAGGAGATGATGATGATGATGATGATGATGAGGAGGAGGAGGAGGATAATGATAGTGGTGGTGATGATGATGATTATAATTCTGATACCGATGCCGATTCCGAGTGTTTGAGTCAAAATCATACACATAATAAAAAAAATGGAAAACGAAGAAAAAGAACGATTTAAGGTGAGCAGCAGTGAGGAATTTTGG
>NC_137065.1:8905695-8938195 GCF_032717465.1 Coenobita brevimanus
GTACTTTTTTTAATGCAACCTCTCCACATCCGCTCCACAAGGGTGAGCAGTATTCAAGCCGAGAGTGCACATGACTCTTATAAATTATAACTAACTGCTCGTCAGTGAAGAAGTTACGGACTCTGTACAATAATTTAAGTTTCTTTGAGGCGGTTTTAGAAAGTGATCTGACATGAGAGGTGCAGCTGAGGGCATTGTTAAGCAAGACGCCGAGAATTTCAAAACTTTTGGAAATGAGAATATTTGTAGCACTGAAGGTAATGTAAGATTCTGGCAATACCTGCCTATTAGTAAATTGTATATATTTAGTTTTACTAGCATTAAATGAGACAAGGTTGTTTTGTCCCCATTCACTGATCGTGGATAAGTCTTGATTTAAAGAGATGGCTGTACTGAGTTGAGAGTTAGAGATATCGGACTTTGCAAATTAATATCTGAGTGTGAATGAACTATGAAGTGTTGAGTCATCTGCATATGAATGGATGGGATTGTGGGGGACAGATAGGAGATCATTAATATGAACGAGGAACAGGATTGGTGCCAGAACTGACCCCTGCGGCAAGCAGGAGTTAACTGAGTGGAAAGTGGAATATACATCATCTACTTTTACTCTTATTTTTCTATTGCTGAGATATGAGGAAATCAAAGGAACAAAAGAGTTTAGTCCATAGCAAGGGAGTTTGGACAACAGGGAACGGTGCCACACTCTGTTGAAAGCTTTAGAAATATCCAGGGCTACTGCATGAGTTTCACCATGTAGGTCAACTGATTGATGGATAGTATGAGTTGGGAGATTGAGTATGTCAATGGTGGATCTTTCTTGGCAAAAACCATATTGTCTATCACTAATTAAGTTGTTGGATTCAAGATGTTTAACTATGTGCTTATTAATTCCAGTTTCAAAAACCTTACCAAGAGAAGATGTGACAGCTATTGGTCTGTAATTAGAAGGGTCAGTGGAACTTCCTTTCATTGGCATTGGGTGGATATTGGCTTCTTTCCACGAATTAGGGAATGAAGAAGTACGTATGCATAGTCTGAATAATTTTGCAAGAACAGAGGCAAGTTCTGGGGAACACTTTTTCAAAACAATTGGCAGGATTTCATCTGGGCCTGGAGATTTGTTGGTAGGTAAATTGTCTAGGATGGATTTCACATACCTTGTCTGTATCTTAAGTGGAACAATGTCGGATGAGGCAAGTTCTAGTGCTGGGACATTCTGGCTGGCTTCCTCTAAGGTAGAATTTCTGGCAAATGTACTGACAAAGATATCTGCTTTCCTATGCGGGTCATTAGTAATGTTGCCATCTGGAGATTTTAGTAGGGGAATGGATGATGACTTGTTAAAGTTATTAGTGAAAGAATTGAGAGTTGACCAGAATAATCTATTGTTATTAGGGTTGTTAAGTAGTTTTGATGCTTTCTTTTGAAGAAAGTTTGATTTAGCAAGATATTTTTACAGCTTTTGCATCGTTTCTAGCAATTTTATATTGAGAGAGCGATTCAGATGTTTTTGATTTCAAGTAATAGTTATATGCTGAAGACTTTTGGGCTGTTGCTCTGGCACAGTTGCTATCAAACCATTTTGGAGAGTTCGATCTTTTAGTGAATTGTTGACTTGGTATGAATAAATCCATACCAGCTAGTATTAAATCGCAAATGTGGGACTGGGTAGAACTGACATCACTAGAGAAGAAAGACTACCATGGAATGTCAGCAAGATAATTTCTAAATTCGTCCCAGTTTGCCCTATCAAAGTGCCATCGGGTCACCCTGACAGATTCAGAATGGGGAGGTTTGGGGGGGCTAAGTAATGAGACTTTGATGAGATTGTGGTCAGAGGATCCAAGTGGAGACAATACCTCTATCCTGTACTGATCTGGATTATTTGTCAGGAACAGATCCAAAAGATGGGCATTATGGTCAGGATTATCTCGTATTCTGGTTGGTTGCTTTACCAGTTGCGTGAGATTAAACGATTCTTGAAACACCTCGCACTCTAGACCAGCATCGTCAGTCCTGGCAGAGTGCAATAACCATTCAACATTATGTATGTTAAAATCACCCAAGATGATAATTTCGGTGTAAAGGGGAAGATTAAGGTTACTCAACTGTGTGGAAATGGAATAAAATACATTGGGTTCAGAAGAAGCATCGGGGAGCGATAAACTACACAGATATATTTGGTGATATTTTGATAGTTTAGTTTATACAGTGAGTAATCAAAACTGCGTGAAGTGAAATTTAAAATGGTGTCAACTGCATATTGGGATTTGATATAACAACAGGTGCCACCCTTATTACGGAAGTTTGTGAGGAGATTGTAACCAGGAAAACAATATGGGGATATTTCAGTAGATGGTGAGATTTGTGGTTCTGTGAGGAATAGGGCAAGAGGGTATATGGAGTGTAGGAAAAAATGGACTGAATTTAAGGTGGTATTAAGCCCACGGATGATGGTGAAGAATTAGACAGCATTTTCACTTCTCGACTGACGAGCATGGCCTGAAATCGCATTAGTCGCTGCTGGCACAGTCGCTTGATGGCGACCGGGAGGACCCTGTGCCGCCAGCCCTACCCTGCCGGTGGTGGCAATCCGAGGTACCACCTCTTTTGAAAGTAAAATTGCAGCGGCCATTGCTAAGAGTGCGGAATAGAGATGTGATGTTTTATGTGCATGTAGTGTAGTGTAGACAGTTGAAGGTAGAGCTGAGTATGCTGGCCTACTCTCTGTGTAAATGAAAGTACTGAAAATGTTCAGCAAAGGAGGATGGTCAGGATCAAGTCCTGAGGGCTGGTGAAACGGGAGCTCCAGCTCTCCTTATCACCAGCTTGCCATCCACCTCGGGAGTACTGCCCTGTTCGACTGATGCTACAGTCTACTTCTCTATCCTATTTTGTATTATATAAATCCTGCCAACCAGCCATAACCAGAAAATAAATCGCTAAGGGAGAGGGGTTGAGGAGCTTCTTTAACCAACGAGAATATGGACACAGAAGGTTCAACTCCTTCAGTGCGAGGTCTATCTTAATCTGAATCGTCTGAAGGCGGACTGAATTAACTAGAAAAATCTTTGTGAAAGGGTTGTTGGTTATTTTTCCCTTAGATAATTAAAGCCTTTTTCAACGAATTTATTCCTTTGGAGGGAACATAAATAAACGTCAAACAAGAAGCGGTGCCAAGGCACAGCAATCCGGACCCCGGCAGTCATTTTAGTGCAGACGAATAAACACAACGGGATATCTAATCAAAGATATCACTTATCAGATTTGGAGTAAATAGGGTGAAAACTGACAATTTTATGCCCATTTGAAATTTTAGGCCCGACCCACCTGACACTGACCCCTTACTGCTAACTGGAGAGTGACCCCCCTGATGTAATGAGGCATGTTACAGGATGCAGATTGAAAGATGCACCTTTAGACTTTGGTTTCATGTCGATATGACGAATTTGAAGGGAGTTATGGCAAAAAAAAAAAAAAAAACGATATTTTTAAACATTTTTTTGGGCCTACAGCCTGGGTCTTGGCCCAATGTCACCCAAAATATAATCAGGTGATCAGTAGGTCATAGCTCATCATCCCTGTAATTTTAGTCAAAATCGCACCAGTAGTTTTTGCGTAAAGTTGTTTACAGACAGACAGAAAGACAAACAAACAAACAAACAGAAAATCCAGCCAGCCAGTCATCATCCAATCCTACGTTTCCCCATGAGGAGAGTAGGAGCCCGGGGCTACAAACAGGAAAAACAGAGGGAAAATAATTCCCGTCCCAGAGCCCCTCCGGGGCGGGAACGGGTAAAAAATCCTATTATCGTCTTGAGTAGATTAGGGGTGAATGACTGGACTACCCTCCATGTGGCATTACACAGAATATATAAGTAAATAAATAAATCAATAAATGATATATTAAATGACTAAATAAATCAATTAAAACTTGAAAACAAGTGACCTCTCTAACATTCGAACCTAGGGCGCCTTGACCCACTAAATCACCAGGAGCTCATAAAGCCCTTAGCTAGTGATTTAGCCTTTGACTTGCTGAGAGAGAGAGAGAGAGAGAGAGAGAGCACAAGAAAGAAAAGTCCATATCACTTCAGTGGCCTTTGGGAGCTTGGATCCTTGGCCAGTAGTGATATATTAGAAACTCATGTGTAGGTATACCTTGTGTGTTGCAGGGACGGCTCAGTGTGCTGGTGTGGGTGTGGCAGGAGGAGTAGGAAGGGAAGGAAATGATACAGTGAACACCTTTATAACGCTGACGGAGCCGTCCCCGCATCACACAAGAACTGGCCAGTGTAAAAGAAGCAGGGTTATATATGCACCAGCCTGGACATATACTGTGACTTGTGTTTAGCTTTTGGTTCAGTTCTCTCTCTCTCTCTCTCTCTGGAATATTAAATAAAAACAAATTACGGACAGAACTGTGCCAAATTTTGAATATTAATCAAGGACAAACTGAGAAACAAGTGACTAAACTGGAGGTTAAAAAGAAAAAAACAACAAATAAATAAATGAATCAGTAAGTAAACAAATAAATTAAAGCTGAAATAAAAAGCCCACAAGGCCAGATCACACATTTGTTCAGCTTTATTCATGTAATCAAATCTATGACCGAAAATTTCAGTATCAAACATGTACTGAACGGGTTTGTCATTAAGCATGGATTGGTATGGCATTTTATTTTCCACTATATTTTATTTGATATTCTCATACTTTTGCTGTTCTTACTCTTACTTTTAATATTCTTACCTATTTTTAATATTCTAACTGTTACTTTTATTATTCCAACTCTTGCTTTTAATATTCTAACTCTTATTTTTAATATTGTAACTCTTATTTTTAATATTCTAACTCTTACTCTTAATATTCTAACTCTTACTTTTAATATGCTCTTACTTTCAGTATTCTAACTCGTACTTTAATATTTTTACTCCTAATATTCTAACTCTTACTTTTAATATTCTCTTACTTTTAATATTCTACCTCTTAATATTCTACCTTTTACTTTTAATATTTTCTTACTTTTAATATTCTAACTCTTACTTCCAATATTCTAACTCTTACTTTTAATATTCTAACTCTTACTTTTAATATTCTAACTCTTACTTTTAATATTCTAACCCTTACTTTTAATATTCTAACTCTTACTTTTAATATTCTAACTCTTACTTTTAATATTCTAACCCTTACTTTTAATATTCTAACTCTTACTTTTAATATTCTAACTCTTACTTTTAATATTCTAACTCTTACTTTTAATATTCTAACTCTTACTTTTAATATTCTAACTCTTACTTTTAATATTCTAACTCTTACTTTTAATATTCTAACCCTTACTTTTAATATTCTAACTCTTACTTTTAATATTCTAACTCTTACTTTTAATATTCTAACTCTTACTTTTAATATTCTAACTCTTACTTTTAATATTCTAACTCTTACTTTTAATATTCTAACTCTTACTTTTAATATTCTAACTCTTACTTTTAATATTCTAACTCTTAATTATTCCCGTCTTCCTTCTTCTTCCTCCTCTTTCACTTACGTCTTTTTTTTTTGTATTCTTATTTTTCTTTGATCTTTTTCAAAATGTCGGTTCATATTTTTATAATTATTATTAGCATTATTATGTTCATTATTATTATTATTATTATTATTATTATTATTACTATTAGTGTTATTATTATTATTATTATTATTATTATTATTATTATTATTATTATTATTATTATTATTATTAGTGTTATTATTATTATTATTATTATTATTATTATTATTATTAATCTTTATAATATTAGTGTCACCATGAAGCAAACCAAAGGAAAATTAAATATGTGTGTGTATGTAAGAGAGAGAGAGAGAGAGAGGGAGAGAGAGAGAGACATAAATCACCTGTATTGCTTCCTCTTATTTAAAACTTAGCCTTTTGGGTGGAGGATGTGTGTGTGTGTGTGTGTGTGTGTGTGTGTGTGTGTGTGTGTGTGTGTAATTCGTCTTTCTATCGACCGATCTATCTACCTATTCCACTGTCCACTTGTATATCTATCTAGCTACTTATCTATCTACCTACCACTGAATCAATTACTCAGTCTACCAATCTACCTATGTCTATCCATCTATCTTTCTCCCTTTATTAATCCATCTATATGTCCATCTTCTCTTACCTCATCTTCCTCCTTCCTCCCTCTCTTCCTCCTTCTCTTCCTCCTTCTCCTTCTCCTTCTCTTATCATCTTCTCTTCCTTCTCATTATTTTTTTTCTTTCTCCTGCTTGCTCCTTCCCTCTCGCCTTCATTCTCTCCGTCTCTCTCTCACTCTTTCTTTGTTTTCCTCTCCGTCGCTCTTTCTATTGTCACTCTTTCCTCTCTAATCCTCTTTCTGTCTTCTGCTCCTGTTTTTTGCATGCTCTCGTCTTTCCTTCCTCTCTTCTTTCATGCTCTTCTTCCCTTTCTCCTTCTCTTCTCTGCATTCTCTCTTCCTCTCCTTTTGTCTCCCTCGTCCTTTCTTACCTCTTTCTCTCCATCCTGTTCTTCTTTTTCTCCATCTCTTTTTCTCTTCTTTCTCCTCCATTCCTTTCTTTCTCCCCTCTCCTTTTCTCCCTCTATCACTATTCTTTTTCTCTAAATTCTCTCTCCTCTCTCCTCGTAACTCTCTATTTACTCCCTCCTGCACTTCGCTCTCCCTCCTTCATTTTATCCTTCCTCCACTTCCCTCTCGATCTCTCCTCTCGCTGTCTCATCCTTTCTCTCCCTCTCCTCTATCCTTTCTCTCCACTTTTCCCTCTCCATTCTCTCCATCCTCCTTCTCTTTTCCCTCTTCCTTCTCTCCCTCTCTCTCCATTCTTTCCATCTCTCCCTCTCCCTTCGCCTCTAACCAGCACTACATTGTCCAAAGACCTGTACTGACTCTCTCTCTCTCTCTCTCTCTCTCTCTCTCTCATTATTTTCATCATCATCATCATCATCATCATAATTTTCCTCCTCTTTTTCCTTTCTCCTCCTTCATTCTTCCTGTCTCCCTCTTCTATCTTCTTCCGTGGCTCCTCCGTCTCTCTCACCTTCCTCTTCCCCCATATTTCTCCATATCCTTTTCTTTCTCTCCTCCCGCCTCTAACCCACATTATATTGTCTAAGTTCAGACCGCGACTCTCTCTCTCTCTCTCTCTCTCTCTCTCTCTCTCTCTCCCCAGTAAGCTAGACTTACACAGTTTAACAGTTGCGTCCACAAGAAGAAACTCTTGCCATTAGTCATTGTTTTTTCACTCCCTCTTATTTATTATCCTCTATTCCTTCTCCTCCTCCTCTTCCTTTTCTTCTACTTCTTCCTCCTTTCCTTCATCTTCCTCGCTCCTTCTCCCCCTCTTCCCCTCCTTCTTCCTCTTCCTCCTCCTTCTCCTCCTCCCTTCATTTTTCTCTTTTCCTTCCTTTCCTTCTTCCGCGCTCCCCCTCATCTTCCTTCTTACTTTTAACTCACTCATCGTAGCCTCTTCCCCATCTCCTTACTTTATTTTTCTCTTTCTCTTCTTCCTTGCTCTTTTTCTTCCTTCCTCCTGATTCTCCTCTTCCTTCATCTTGACCCCGGTCTTCCTTCTCAAGTACATATTTTCTTACTCCTCCTCTTCCCATTTTCTTCATTTTTCTCGTTCTCTTTCCTTTCTTTTTCCACCATGTTCCCTCTCCTCTTTCTTGTACTTCCCTCCTTACTTCTCTTCCTCTCTTCCTCCTCCCCTTCTTTCCCTTACTCCTTCTCCTCATCCTTCCTTTTTTCCTCATTCCTACTGTTTCCTCTCCTCATATTTATCATCCTTTCTTCTTCTTCTTTCTTATCCTTCTTCACTCCCTCTTCTTTCATTCTTATCCTCTTCTGTCAGTGGTTCTAACCTGGGGGTAAATTACCCCCCGAGTGTAATATGGCAATTTATGGAGTAATGGAAGGGCGACAGGAAAAAAAAACACACACACACACATACACACACACAAGTGGAGGAATTCAGGGAACAGAGAAAACAATATGACGCCTGGCGACAGAATATTGTATAATATATATGATATTATATAAATCACCAAACATATATTTCAAGAAGCATACACCGACTTAATGTAAACCTAGTAAGTAATAAAGTTAAAAGTAATAACAATGACTATTAAACAACTGCCATTCCTCCTCCACGCTGCCATTTTCCCAATCTTTCACTGCCTTCCACTCATCTTTCAATTTCTCCTGATACTCTATCTTTTTCTCTCTTTTATCCAACTCACTCACTTTCAAAACTTCCCTGCCACACCTAACCCTCCTAGCTCTCACCCATCTCATACCTACTCTTAACTTTCCCTCCACCAGGTAGTGGTCATACCTCCACCCTCCCCTCTCAGAACTCTCACATCCAACAATCTTCCTATTACATTCCTAGACACAACCACATAGTTCATCAAAGCTCTATCAACAACCCTTCCACCCTCCTGTCTCACCCATGTATACTTATAAATATCTTTCTTCTCAAACAGCGTATTCCCAATCACCCTCTCTCGCTCAGCACACATCACTATCATTCGTTCCCCATTTTCATTTCTTCCAGGCACACCATGCATACCAACTACACCTTCAACTGCTACATTTCCCACTCTAGCATTCAGATCTCCCATCATTACCACATTCACATTCGCTCCAAAACTATGCAGACACTCATCAACATCATTCCAGAAAGACTCCCTCTCTTCTTCATCCCTTTCACTACCAGGCCCATATGCACTCGCAAACACCCACAATTCAGGTTCAAATTTCGCTTTCACCCACATCAGTCTCGATGACACCTCCTTCCATTCAATCACACATTGCTGTACTTCCGGACTCACTAACAAGGCCACACCTTCTCTTGCCCTTGGGTATATAGCTAGTAATATAGATAGACAAGGATAGACAGGTAGATAGATAGATAATATGTAGATATGGATAGACAGACATATATAGCAAGACAGATAGATGCAGATAGAGATAGACAGATATAAATAGACACAGACAGACAAACAGACAGACAGATACAGATATAGACAGATAGAGAGATAGACAGCTAGACAGATACAGGCGGATAGATAGACAGATAGAATGATAGGCAGACAGACAGAAACTAATAACAGAGTTGGTTGTATGAACGGGGCTGGAAGACTGGATACTCCTTTCACCTTAACTTAGCCCAGATTTTCGTTCTTTTGCAGCAGATTTCGCGTAGCTCAGTTGTAGATTAATACTGCATCTCTACACCCTTTCCACAGCACTTCCTCGTGACTAGTACAATATTCTAGCCTTAACCCGTCACGTCCCGAGGTTTTCCGCACCTATGACATCCCCCAGTCCCGAGCCTTTTTGGAATTTTTTTTTTTTTTTTTTTTGCTAAAACTTCCGCTTAGGTCGAGAAACGAAGGAAAATCACAAAGAGAGTGGTTCCCGCGGTCTATAAGTGGTCCGTACAGGTGCGGTTCCCCCCGGCAGGTATGGTGTTCTGTAATGGGCTGGATATGCGTTTACGTTTTCTATGGTAAGGAATAATGGGAGAAACAACACACAACACCTCTATATTTATTGAATTTGAACTAATAAACAATAACAGTAACATTATAATGGATTTCAGACACACATATATATATGAAAAATAAGCATTGTACCATCGCGCAAGCATAGCGAGTTTGGTCCAAGTCGTAACATGCTATATGCTAAGTGTCTTGTATCAGTCAACATATCATTTTTTCTACTTGTATACTTCTGTTTCAATGACATTTTACCAATTACAACTGTTTGTAAGTGTTTTCAGATGTTTTCATTCATTATGATGACATGCAGCATAAGTATAGCGCACATCAGCTTAGTAAGCGCACTCTCTATGACTCGTATTTCAACATACCAAATTGTTTTATCACTTTCCAATTATTTTCCACTTTACATAGAACCTTTCCTCCACCACTGTAAAGGTTTTCAATTATTTTCATTCATTACGAGGGCATTTAGCGATATGCTAGCACATATTCACGTAGCAACCACGATCTCAAACACTCGTGTTTCATCATCTACTTTATTTATTCACTCCACTTATAATTTCCCACTTACATTACACACGTTTACACCCCTATAATGCACTGTACATACTTACTGCCATTATTTATTCAAGTGAGCGTGAGAATATCGCCTGAAAATACCCTCGCAAGAAATATTTCGACAAACATTATACTCACACACTTATATACTAATTCGCTCACACACTTATATACTAATTATTCACTTTATCACTTGCTGACTTTTATTTTGACTAATACGTGCGTTATTCATTCAACTGAGCGTCAGGAAATCGCATCTCTATACACACGCTATGAATATTTGACTTAGAATATACATCATCACATACAATAATTTGAACTTATATTATACCCGTAAGAATTTCCCATAATAATAATTATATAATTACGGGCCGTATTTATTGCACTGAGCGACAGAATATCGCATCATAAAACCCTCGCTATGTAAGTTTCAATTTAGGGCAGATTTATATACTTACATACAATGTTTTCACTTATGTTCTACCCGTATGCACTTTATACTAATATTTGGAGATCAACATGACTGATAATTTCACTGAGCGTCTGTCTGTCGCATTTACCTCATAATTTCAGCGTCCTTTCGCATTCACACCATACTAAAATTGCATCAACGTGTGATATTCACTAAAACATGGGTGAATACAGAGACCCACGTCACACTGCACGCACTCATAGCGGGTGTCCTTCCTCTGTGTCGTGAGTCTCACCTGGGAATTACTGCACACGTGACACCTGCGTTGGGGCCTAGGTCTGTTTGGCTGGGGAGGGATAGGAGTGGGGAAATGGCGGCCGGATATTCTCTGGGGAGTTTGGGCAATATGGGCAGTGCGGGTGCGATGCTGGGGCCTTTCAACAGCATACTTTGCAAAGATTTCTCTTGTGAGCTCCCTCACAAACCCTTCAAATGTTTCCTGAACTCCTGTGGTCATGGCGTGAAGGTGGTGGCAATTCAGAGCAGTGATATCTAGCAAGTGAAAGAACAGTTTTTTATACCACTTCATCGTGGTCCTGGCACACTCTACCGTCGATATCATGGAGTCTGACTGGTCCACGAGGCGCAAGTTTATATTGTAATCCATAACACACTCAAGTTTCCAAACACGACGCCTGCTCTTGCTACGGTAATCTACTGAATCAGTACGGTGCATCAAGGGGCGGTGAACCGTGGACAAGAGGCTTACTTCTCTGTTGTGGTTCCACATTGTTGCAAGGATGTTGTTGGCTTTGAAGAAGACAACCTCATTCCTTGCAAGTTTCCGCCCTACCTTGGGCATGTGACGCCGGTTCACCTTTACGGTTCCACAGAGTCCCGTTTCATATGTTTGAAGATAACGAGAGAGAAGAGGGCTAGTGTACCAATTGTCGAGGTAGAGAACGTGACCACGATGAAGGTAGTCTTCTATCATCGTCTTTACCACTGCTCCCGACAGTCCAATACTTCGATCTTCTATTATGTCTGTCTGTGCACCTGTGTACAAGACTATGTCTTGCACGTATCCAGTCCTACAGTCACACGTAACAAAGATCTTGAACCCAAAACGGTGCCTTTTGCTTGGTATATACTGTCTGAATGAAATATTGCCTCTCCACAACACGAGACTCACGTCTATGACGAGGTCTCTATAGGGATAGAATGAGGAACGAAAGGTTTGCCTGAGGTGATCAAAGACCAACCGAATTCGCCTCATTTTATCAGTGTTGTTTGCATTTGCAGGGTCATGAGCATCATAAAAATGGAGGCGACTTAGAATTTGTTGAAACCGATTGCGGCTCATCACTTGACCAAATATGGGGGTAAAAATAACAGGGTCCCTAGTCCAGTAAGCAGGAATTCTATTCTTTCTTATAATACCTATCAAAAGGACCAGGGCAAAAAATAAGAACATTTCTGGAAGGGAGACAGGGTAATCATAGATCATAGAATGCCTACTCCTTGTTCCCAATCTTTCACTCTCTAGGCGCTGGGTGCTTGCAAACAGGTTTGTTTGGTATACAATCTGATCAACAAATGCCTCACTGAAAAACAGGTGGAAAAAATCCAGCCTGGTGGAATTACGGTGAATTCCTGGTGCAATGCAGCCAGATCGCCCCTGCTCAGTGAAGGGGTGAATGAGGGGAGAAAAATCACTCCCATCCTCCCAATTCCACGACACAAATCCCTCGTTCTCATCAGCCCCATCACCGCCTTCGTCTGGGTGGGGAGGAGATCCTGGTTGGGAAGGTGGGGGAGAAGGAGTGCGGAGGGCTTCCCCACTGTCACTCCTCTTCCCTCTGCCTTTACCCTTTCCCTTTCCCTTACCCTTACGGCCTTGAGGAACATTAGGGGGCTGTGGGGATGAAATAGGGGAATATTGGGGAGCAGAAGACGTGCTGGGGAGTGGTTCCTCCCCACCTTCCCCCTCCATTACAACACCACGTGCTTTCTCACGCACCCTAGCTCGACCACGTGTTAGGGGATATTGGGGAGCATAAGACGTGCTGGGGAGTGGTTCCTCCCCACCTTTCCCCTCCATTACAACACCACGTGCTCTCTCACGCAACCTAGCTCGACCACGTGTTAGGGGATATTGGGGAGCATAAGACGTGCTTTGGAGTGGTTCCTCCCCACCTTCCCCCTCCCTCACAACCCCAAGTGATAAGGAACGCACCAGCACTGGCCCACGTGATCCATTACGCCGCCTCACACTACGTAGGGAGAGCAATGACTCACTCACGTCACTCTCACTTTCCCTAATCCTCCCTGGACTTTCCCTTTCACTCCCCACTCCCTCCACTTGACTTCCTAGCTCCCCAAACAGAATGCTAGGCCCATATCTGCTCATACAACGTGGTGTGCGCTCTGCACCATGATGTGTAATCACCTCCCGTCCATACCACATGGCAGCACGTCCCACGGCTCCGTCCTCGTCCTCGTCCTCGAATTCTGGTTCCAAATCACGCTGGGGATAGGGATAGGATATACCACGTGCCTTCTTAGCCTCCTGCCCCTCTCTAGCAGCACGGTAAGTCACGTACTGCCGCTTCCTGGGAGACGGAACTTCCTCGTCACTGCTGGTGGTTTCTTCCTCCTCTGGCTGCACATAATCCTTGTCCATATCCTCGTCATCCAGTGGGGAATCACTGTCGCTGGTAAAGGTGTCCAGGGCGACTTGAATTTTGCTGTCTGAGAGACCTCTCTTAGCCATGTCTGAGCAGGACCGTGGCTACCAGGTGAGTGGACGAGTGGTGGGCTAGCGCGGGTCATGTGGGGTCGCCGAGTGTCCCCGCCTGGTGGCAGGTAGGGGAAGGTCAGGTGAGGGTACGTACCGCAAATCAAGCGCGAAATTTGAAAATTGTCAAAATTATGCAAATTGCAATTGCACGACGTACTGGTACGTCGCCGGGACTGGCAAATGCAAATCGTTGCAACGTACCTATATGTCGACGGGACGGGGGGGGTTAAGCGATCGCTACATCTCAGCATTCAAGACTGATAGATGGCAGTTTTGGACCACGATAGAGTAAGAAAATGAAAAAGAGGAAAAAAGAGTATCAAGTCCATACCATAGATAAAATTATGGTAAATTTTTATATAGTCTGTAAAACAATTACCGCAAAAGTAAAAGTTTCATGTACATAATCCCTAAATACTTTAGAGTTCCAAAAATATTCATGTAATTCCTTGAAATTTCGTGTATTCCCTAAAGTTTTCATGTACTCCCTCAAAATTTCATGTATGTAATCCCTAACAGAAATTAACCTCCTAAAATTTCATGTAATCCCTAAAATTTCACGTATTCTCACGAAATTTCATGTAATCCCTCGACATTTTAAAGAACTGTATTTAATCCCAGAAGGTTTAAGAAATTACAGAAAGTCTCCTACAAAATACAGAAATAACGATAAATCCCTCCTTTCAGAATCCTTTCTAACTTCCTTTTTACTCAGGGAATCTCTCTCTCTCTCTCTCTCTCTCTCTCTCTCTCTCTCTCTCTCTCTCTCTCATCTGCAGCCTAATAAACAGAAAACTAAATACATTCCTTAAAACAGTAATAATTTTTTCACTATCTAGTTAAAAAAAAAAAAAAGGCTCCCCTGAACGATTTTTGATATTTTACAAAAGAGCTAAGTTACAATATATATATATATTTTTTAAATTTGAAATGAGGTTGCTGGTGTGTATAATATATCGCGTCCATGTCCCGTATTCTCGTGGGTTAAGGAAACTACCCTACACCTTTCCATTACAGGTTTATTTTTGCATACAGTTCATTAATAATCCATAATGTGTGTGTGTGTGTGTGTGTGTGTGTGTGTGTGTGTGTGTGTGTGTGCCTTCCATGATGGTGTTCAAAAGATGAAAACAACATACAAGAGAGTAGCAAGGCGTAGTATGAAAGCTAAATCGCTAAGGAAAGGTATTATGGTCGTTCCCCACAACACACTTAAGCATCACAACAACAACACCACTACCACAACACTACAACTACTACAACCCACATCACTTCATACCATCAGTACCACTACCATACCTACGGAGCCACCACAACAACTGACCAGCATTACCACAACACCAGCATTACCACAACACCACCACTACAACAACACCACCACTACCACAACACCACCACTACCATTACCACAGTCAATGCCACACCGATGACACGACCACAACTGTCATATCACTACCAAAATACCACCACAACTACTTCAACCACCACCACAACACCATCCACCACCACAACTACATCCACAACACACATTACCACCAACACCGCTACCATAACCACCACACAACCACCACTACAACCATAATCACCACATACCACCACCACTATACCCTAATTCTGCCACGAGTACCACATTCCTGCCACAACCACAATCACAGTAAAAACTAACACACCACTCCGCTCTTTCTTTACCCCTGCACAATTGTTGACTCTATACAGGGGTTTTATCCGCACCTCCGTGGAGTACAACTCTCATGTGTGGGGAGGCTCCCCACATACAGCTCTTCTCAATAGGGTGGAGTCAAAGGCTTTTCGTCTCATTAACTCTCCTCCTCTTACTGACTCCCTTCAACCACTGTCTCTTCGCCGCACTGTTGCATCTTTATCTCTTTTCTATCGCTACTTTAATGGTCACTGCTCCTCTGAACTGTCTGCTTGCATTCCTCCACCTCTACGACGGGCGCGTAGCACCCGTCTGTCAGCAAACTCTCATCCCTTTTCTGTCCAACTCTCGAATGCAAGAGCTAACCGTTACTCCTAGTCTTTCATTTATGCAACAGGTCAGCTCTGGAACTGTCTCCCTCTGTCTGTATTTCCTGCTGCCTATGATCTCCAGTCTTTCAAACGCTGTGTGTCCACGCATCTCAAAATGGTCGGATCTTGAATTTGGCTCTCTGTTGTATTTTGTTTTTCTCTTGGAGGGAACTGTTACTGCGGGCTCATGGCCTTTGGTTCCTTCTTCCTTGCATAAAAAAAAAACTACCATAACCACCATAATTATTATTATTATTATTTTTTTTAAATAACAGAACGGAGGAAGGAAAAACAAATGGGGAAAAAAAAAAATCCATACACCAGATTACTGGTGTCCTCAGTTCATAAAATATCTGTAACAGTTAGACTTGAACAGTTGTAGGTTGAAATTTGGAGGAAAACAACTCTGGGGAAGCGAGTTCCAGAGAGATGCAGTTCGGGGAATGAAAGAATTTTGATAGGCAGAAGTTCTGCAATATGGTTGAGTGACATTCCAGTCATGAGCGCTACCAGATGCCCGTGTAGCACGAGGGAAGGCATGGAGAGGTGGCACCATGGACGCAACTTCGTCTGACCATTTGCCAAAAAAATATTTGTAAAATAATGCAAGGGAGGCAACATTCCTTCTTACTTGCAGGGGAGGTAGTTTATATGTAATGGCAGGGTTGTTAATGATTCTAACAGCTTTATTCTGAATTTTTTCTAGTTGTCTTAATGCAACCTCTCCACAACCATTCCACAAGGGTGAGCAATATTCAAGCTGAGAGCGCACATGACTCTTATAAATTATAGCTAACTGCTCATTGGCGAAGAAGTTACGAATTCTGTACAATAATCCAAGTTTCTTTGAGGCGGTTTTAGCAAGTGATCTGACATAAGAGGTCCAGCTGAGGGCACTGTTAAGTGAGACACCAAGAATTTCAATACTTTTGGGGATGGGAATATTAGTAGCACTGAAGGTAATGTACGAATCTGGTAATATCTGTCTATTAGTAAACTGTATATATTTAGTTTTACTAGCAAGAGACAAGGTTGTTTTGTCCCCATTCACTGATTGTAGATAGATCTTGATTTATGGAGATGGCTGTACTGAGTTGAGAGGTAGAGATATTAGACTTTGTAAATGGATGTCTGAGTGTGAATGAACTATGTAGTGTTGAGTCATCTGCATATGAGTGAATGGGATTGTGAGTGACAGATAAGAGATCATTAATATGAACCAGAAATAGGGTTGGCGCCAGAACTGATCCCTGCAGCACGCCGGCGTTAATTGAGTGGAAATTCGAATATACATCATCTACTTTTACTCTTATTTTCCTGTCACTAAGATAAGAAGAAATCAAAGGAACAAAAGACGTTAGTCCATAGCAAGGGAGTTTGGACAGCAGAGAACGGTGCCATACTCTGTCGAAAGCTTTAGAGATATCAAGAGCTACTGCATGAGTTTCTCCAAAAAGATCAATTGATTGAGGGATGGTATGAGTTAAGAGATTGAGTATGTCAATGGTGGATCTTTCGTGGCGAAAACCGTATTGTCTATCACTAATTAAGTTGTTGGATTCAAGATGTTTAACAATATGCTTATTAATTAAAGTTTCAAATACCTTACCAAGAGAAGATACATCCCCATACATCCCCATACATTTTCTACTCAATGTAAACTGCGAGCAGTATATACAAAGACAAACAAATACATTAAAGAATATACATACTGTAATATAATTGGTGGCTTAAACACACACTTGTTAATGTTTGATAATGAGAAGGGATGGAAGAAGGATGGCAATGTTCATTCTCTCTCTCTCTCTCTCTCTCTCTCTCTCTCTCTCTCTCTCTCTCTCTCAAAATAAAAGAAATCCTATCTTCGTTATGTACTGGCAGTTTTGCACTTAAAGGGGTGGAGTTATATAGTTATCAAGTAACGAAAGGAGATATATACTAGATATAGCATGAGAGAGAGAGAGAGAGAGAGAGAGAGAGAGAGAGAGAGAGAGAGGATGAATAAGTGAATGAAAGAAAGAGTGAATGACTGAGTGCCTGATAAATAAGCAGAAGAGTACGAGTACGTGAGAAAGTGATCGGGTGAGTCAACAAGTAACACAGTTAGGGGCAAAGACTGCATTTTCTCACCTTCATGTGTGCAGTTATATATATATATATATATATATATATATATATATATATATATATATATATATATATATATATATGAGAGAGGAGGTCATTGAACCGTAAATGGAGAAAATGCCTTTTTACTGATTCGGCTGCTTTTGATACAGATGTATTGTCAAAAATGAGATCTACTTAGCCTTGTCATGACCGGAGCAACTCTAGTAGTCTCTCTAACTTCGAAAGACCTCATAGCCATAAAATGAAAGCAATATCTACCTGCTCCAGTTCGAAAAAAAAAAAAAAAAGTATCCCCTGCGCTGAATATAATCGTCTTGACGTGGCGAAAAAACTTTAAAGTTTGATTAACAGAAACTCTTTACGATGTTTACCACAGATTATTTTTATTTATCCATCTATATATTTATTTATTATATATATTTTTTGGAGCTACCACCTGCTGTTGTCTGTTTTATTTATTGATAAAAATTTGATCCATATTAAAAAACATTACAGAATAACATTTCATATTTTTATTACTTATTTTATTTATGGGGGACCATTTGGGAATGATCGCATTATATATATCTTTATCGAGGTCGCTTAACATAGCGCTGGGAATTCCAATCCCTCTAATCCCGTCAGTCCGAGGATATTACAACTGTACCTACAGTATTTGTATTTTTTTTTATTACCACCTATTAATGAAGACGTTAATGACCCCAATAGTTAACCTCTCCACTTCTAAAGCTCTCTTCCAGACCTTTGTTCTCGTAGGTTAAGGAGGCTCCCTAACACTAGATAAATGCTAAAATATAATGCTAGTCACAAATAAGTGCTGTGAAAAGGACGCAGAGGTGTTATATTGTCTTTTTCTGCCACTGAATTACCTCAATTTTAATTTCGTATCGATGACGTGTGTCCAAAGATTTTAATGTAGTGTAGAAAACAGCTGTGCAGAACATATACTAAAACAGGACAATACAATGTCAGGAACTAAGTCTAATAGACGATATTTGTGGAGGCAGGGGTTTTACACACACACACACACACACACACACACACACACACACACACACACACACACACACACACACACAGAATTTCGTTCTTTTTTAAAATTCGGTTTATCCCTTTTTATTGTTTTCCCCCAGTTTTTTTTTCTTTCTCCCGTCACACGAACTTACTAGCTGTCAGGTTTCTCTCTCTCTCTCTCTCTCTCTCTCTGTCCATTTTGCATACATAATACTACCATCATCGCCTCATGTGCCACACCCCCCATCCCACACCTCACCACACCACTCCATCCCCCACAACCAAACTTGTGCATGTGACACCACAACTGAATACCACTAAAGGGAACAGGTTTAGGAGTTTCAATTAAAACTTGGCAGTGGAAATTTCAGCGTAAGTGAAAGAGACAGCCATTATAAAACGGGGCATGAAAAATACATGATACTTAAAACGAGGTTACATGAATGTGTTACAGGATATTGAGAACTGCAGAAATAATATATAGAGGGTTACAGAATTAGCATACAGGATATACGGGGTTACGGGAATAGCATACAGGATATACAGTGTTACAGGAATAACATAGAAAACCAGATTCTGCCTCACATAGTTTCCCTAAAGTCCTGCAAAGACAAAATTTATTCCCTTGCATTTCAGATGCTTGCAAAACTACATCATCCTCATAGGGTAAGGATCTCTCTCTCTCTCTCTCTCTCTCTCTCTCTCTCTTCCATTCTTTCAGTTTCCATGATTTCCTTTCTTCCTTCCTTCCTTCTTCTTCTTTCCTTCCTTCCTTCCTTGTCTCCTTCAGCACACAAAGGCCTCCCAGTTCCATATTGAACACTATCAATAATTATGATGACCACTCTACCACAAACAGCTGTAAAAAAAATTCCTTCTTTACTTCATTCATCTACGTATCCTTCATTCATTCCTTCATCCTTCAGTCCTTCCTCCCTTCCTTCCCCCGTTCATTCATTCATCCATCCATCGTTCCTCCCTTCATTCCTTCCTTCATTCATCGTTCCTTCCTTCCTTCCTGTATTCATTCATTCATCCATCCATTGTTCCTGCCTTCCTTTCTTCATTCATTCATTCATTTACCCATCATTCCTTCTTTCCTTCCTCCACTATTTTTTCGCTTCATCTGCTCTTTCCTTCCTCTCTCATTTCCCTCATTCTCTCCTTTTTTAATTTTCCTCTCATCTTCCTACATTTCACTTTCTTATTTTCAATCCTTCTTTCTTCCCTTCCTCCCTCTCCTCCTGCCTTCCTTTCCTCTTCCTTTCCTCCCTCAGTTTTCTCCTTACTTTCCTTCCTTCCTTCCGTCAATCCTTTCATCAATTCTTTTCCTATGTCGAGCTCTCTTCTCTCTTTCCTTAATTCCTCCTGTCCTTCTTTCTTCTTTCTTCCTTCCTTCCTTCATTTCCTTCCTTACTTCCTTTCTTTCCTTCCTTCATTTCTTCCTTCCTTACTTCCTTTCTTTCCTTCCTTTTTTTCGTTCAGTCAGTAGTCTTTCTACTTCTTTCATACTTCCTTTCATGACTGCTTTAACTCTCTCTCTCTCCCTCTCTCTCTCTCTCTCTCTCTCTCTCTCTCTCTCTCTTAATTTTTTTTTTCAGTCTTCCTTTCCTTCTTTCGCTCCTTCCACTTCTTCTTCCTTCCATCGCATCGTCCTATCCACACGCGAAGACTGAGTCAAGTGTTGAAGAAACTGTGGAGTAAGTGAAGTTCTCTCTCTCTCTCTCTCTCTCTCTCTCTCTCTCTCTCTCTCTCCTCTCTCTCTCAATGCTATGTAAAAGGTCAAGGAAATCCTATATGAAGTGAAGAAATCTAATGAGGCGTGGGAATGATAATAGACGAGTGTGTGTGTGTGTGTGTGTGTGTGTGTGTGTGTGTGTGTGTGTGTGTGTGTGTGTGGTGAGTGTGTGTGTGTGTGTGTGTGTGTGTGTGTGTGTGTGTGTGTGTGAACGGCCTGAGCTATCAACATGAAACCTTTAGGGAATCAAGATATGGCCAAAATCTTGGACGTGTTCAAAAATGGACACTCGTGGTCAAGGTCAAGGTCACCAAAGTGGCTGCCAAACGTCAACTAGTTTTATCGCCCTCCTTTAGCACCATTATTTTTCATAAACGGCTTGAACTATCAACATAAAATCTTCAAGGTATCAAGATTTGCCCTAAACCTTGGACTTGGCCAACAGCATATTCAGGCGGACTATTAGCATTCGGCTCTCGAATTTTTCTTTTATATTTCATTTATTTGTTTATTGATTTTTGTTTTTTTCAGAGCTACCACCTGCTGTTGACATTTTTATCTCTTGGTTAAAATCTGATCCATAATTTAAAACATTACTGAATGGCATTTCGCATTATAATTTAAATTATTTCTGTATCTGCGAGAGGGATGTCTATTGAGCAAGGAAGAGTGGCTGTGCGTGACAGAAATAAATGGAGAGAAATTGTAAATGAAAAAGTGATGACGCAGCCCTGAGGGGATATTCTCCCGCATTTGGTCTGATCAGCTAGTCAGGTCAGGTACGGGTAAGGGGATGGGTCTGTTATGATGTGGCAGAGGTAAACCAGTTCTGCTGTCGGGCCCTGCTGTGGATGTCACTGATTGCATTGCGCAGTTGACCCTTGTGTGGTGTGATGCGGTGAGGATCTGTCCGTTCTCCCCTTTGGGGCTAAGATGCGAATGAATGTGTTTGAATGGATGAGTAAATGGAGAGTGAGTCGTCCTGTCTCGGCTACCTCCCTTTCCTTGGGGGAAGCAGCCTAGGTATATAGATAGATAGACTGTATCTGGGTGGTTATTTTGGAATTATCACATTGTTTCTTTGTTTTTCTATTTACTTACCAATTTATTTATTTATTTATCCGGGCCACTTGATATAACGTTGGGAAATCTAACCCCCTAACCCCTTCAGTCCAAGGGTATTATAACTGATCCTCTTTTTATTTTTTATCGTTTATTCCACTTATTAATGAAGGGGAACTGTCGGCCTAACAGGTGACGACAGAGTATCCTGAAAATTTCGGTCAGCGATAATGCACATACTCTTCCTGTACATGAGGCCAATACCTAACCCTCCACTTCCAAAGCTCTCTCCCAGGCCAGTGTTCTCGTAGGTTAAGGAGGCTCCCTAACACTGAATTATAAATAGATAAATATTAGAATAAAATGCTACTTACAAATAAGTGCCGTGGAAGGATGTAGAGCTGTAATATTATCTTTTTCTGCCACTGAGCTACCTGATTATTAATTTTGTACAGATAAAGTGTGTCCATTGATTTTAATGCAGTGTTGAAAACAGCTGTGCAGAACATGTACTCAAACAGGACAATTACACTTTGAGGAACTAAGATAAATCGATATTTGTGGAGGTAGGGGTTTTAGACACACACACAACACTTTATAATTAATCATGAACATGCAAAGTCACTGGCTGTTAACTTTTTAAATGTTTTATTCTTGGTTATATTTGCGTGCGTCCATATTAGTCAAGTGGTTATGACGAATATTAACCTACTGACTGACAGAAATTCACTCATCCCAACACAACAGTGGGATATTAACTTGTATATAGTGCAATTTCTTCACAGCAATGCAAGTGTTTTTGTGTCCACATTCTCTGGCGAAAAAATTAATTTCACATGTTAAACTTCCTGATCCAGATTAAATCAGTATCAATATTCTTTACCCTGTATATCCTGTATGCTATTCCTGTAACCCTGTATATCCTGTATGCTATTCCTGTGGCCCTGTATATCCTGTATCCTATTCCTGTGGTCCTGTGTATCCTATTCCTGTAACGGTCTATATCATGTACCCCATTCCTGTAACCCTCTCTTTCGTATATGCTCTTCCTGTAACCCTGTATATCCTGTATGCTATTCCTGTAACCCTGTATATCCTGTATGCTCTTCCTGTAACCCTGTATATCCTATATGCTATTCCTGTAACCCTGTATATCCTGTATGCTATTCCTGTAACCCTGTATATCCTGTATGCTATTCCTGTAACCCTGTATATCCTGTATGCTATTCCTGTAACCCTGTATATCCTGTATGCTATTCCTGTAACCCTGTATATCCTGTATGCTATTCCTATAACCCTGTATATCATATTTCCTATTCTTGTAACCGTCTTATAAGTATCAGGCTGTATTTTGCATGCCCCGTTCTGTAATGGTTATTGATGTTTCACTTATGCTCAGCCTTCCACTGCTAAGTTATTATTGAAGCTCCTAAACCTGCTTCCTTTAGTGAGGTTCATTTCTAGTGCCACACGCCCAAGTTTGGTATTGTGGTGTTGTGCGGTGTGGGATAGAGGGTGAGGCACATGAGGAGGTGATGGCAGTATTATGCATGCAGGAGAGAGTGAGAGAGAGAGAAATCTGACAAAGCAAGTAAGTTCGTATGACGGGAGGAAGAAAGAAAAAAAATTCTGGAGGAAAACTATAAAAAAAGATAAACCGAATTAAAAAAAACGGAAGTCTCTCTCTCTCTCTCTCTCTCTCTCTCTCTCTCTCTCTCTCTCTCAAAACCAGATTCTGCGTCACATATTTTCCATTCTTAAAACTCGCAAAGACAAATTTTATTCCCTTGCATTTCAGATGCTTGCGAAACTACGTCATCCTCAAAGGGTAACGATCTCACTCTCTCTCTCTGTCTCTCTCATGCTTGACAAGAGAAACTTTAGAAACGTCATCATACACTACTCTCTCTCTCTCTCTCTCTCTCTCTCATGCTTGACAAGAGAAACTTTAGAAACGTCATCATACACTACTCTCTCTCTCTCTCTCTCTCTCTCTCTCTCTCTCTCTCTCTCTCTCTCTCTCTCTCTCTCTCTCATGCTTGACAAGAGAAACTTTAGAAACGTCATCACACCCTACTCTCTCTCTCTCTCTCTCTCTCTCTCTCTCTCTCTCTCTCTCTCTCTCTCTCTCTTCTTCTTCTTCTTCTTCTTCTTCGTCTTCTTCTTCTCCCACTCCTCTTCTTCTTCTCCTCCCTCTTTCTCCTCCTCCTCCTGCTCCTCCTCCTCCTCCTCTAATCCAATGTTTTATTCCTCTTTTCCTCTTTATCTTCCAAATTTCTCCCTCTTTCTCTTCTTTGCTTCTTCTCCTTTTCCCTTCTTGCTTTCATCCTCCTTCCCTAGTTCCCCATCTTACTTCTCAGCTCTTCCTCTTTTTTCCTCTTAATCCTCTCTCTCCTCTCCCTCATCTTTTCTTCTTTTATCTCTCCTTCTTCCTCTTCCTTTTGATCTCCAGCTTCCTCGTCCTCTTCCTCTCCTCTTCTCTATATTCAGTTCTTTTCCTCATTCCCTCCCTCCCCCTTGCCACCTTTCCTGTCATCTTCTCTTTCCTCTTTCCCTTCTACATTCTTTCTTTTCTTTCTCCTCTTTTCCTTTCTTTCTCTTCTCTCTCTTCGTCTCCTTTCTCGCTCTTCTCTCTACTCTTTCCTACCTCCTCTTCCTCCCTCGCCTCTCAATTCCCTTCAGTATTTCTCATCGCCTCTCCTCTCCTTTCTCCCTCTCCTTCCCAGATAAACCGGCTCATTTTCTGCTCTTCTCTCTTTCTTCCATTTTCATTCCTCTCCCTCCTTTCCTCACTCTCTGTATACTTTCGTTCTTCCTAACTCCTGTTCCTCACCGTCCTTTGCTCTCTCTCTCTCTCTCTCTCTCTCTGACTTCTGTCATTAGAGAGGAATGTGTCTATAAACGTTAAGACCAAATCACTTAGAAAGAATAATAATGTCTGAGTGGTGTGTGTATAGATGTAATTCTCTCTCTCTCTCTCTCTCTCTCTCTCCCCCTCCTCTCTCTCTCTCTCTCTCTCTCTATCTCTCTCCCCCCCCTCTCTCTCTCTCTCCCTCTCTCAAACTTTTGTAATTAGAGAGGGATCTTTCCATCAACCTAAGACCAAATAACTTAGAGAGAAAATAAATGTTTGACTGGTGTCAGTATATTTGTAACTCTCTCGTATCATTTACCTCCATTTATCCTCATCTTTCCTCCTTCCTAAAGGTATCTCTCTCTCTCTCTCTCTCTCTCTCTCTCTCTCTCTCTCTCTCTCTCTCTCAATGCAGGACTAACCAACCAGATTAAAACTTGTCTCTCGTGGGATTAACACTTAACGAAAGAATTACTCTTCAGCGTTTTAATGCAAGGCTTTATAGTGATGCTGGATGAAAGATTAGAGAGAGAGAGAGAGAGAGAGAGAGAGAGAGACTACACATATACTCAATACTGTCCTTTAGTTCCCATTTTCCTTGCAAGTGAATGAACGCACAGCCTCATAACCTCCTGTAAAAGATGATAAACAAATAGGGCCTAAATAAAACGTAAACTACTCATAAAAAATAGATAAAATAAATGAAAATGACCTTCAGTTTAAAACACTTGTATAGCAGCCACACCTCTTATAATTATGACTTGAAATTATGAAGTAAATTATTCACGGAAGCAATTTATTATTGCTGGAGCAGACATTTCTATCTTCTCTATCCGTGAGTCTATCTATCTATCTATTTCTATCAATCTACCAATCTATCCATTTATCTACCTATCTACCTATCTCTACCTATCTTTCTTTCTATGTAACACGGAAGCACCTTAAGTATGTTTGGAGCAATGACGTCTTTTTGTATTTTCTATCCATCTGTCCATCTATCTATCTATTTGATCTATCCAACACAGAACAGATTTAATACTTTTGGAGAAATGACGTCTCTATATCTTCTATTTATCTGTCTGCTATTATTACTACTGTATTTCTTCCACTTCTATCACAACTATTACTATACTGTTACTATTAACACTATTACAATTACTACTGCTTCTACTACTACTACTACAACTACTACTATTACTGCCACCGCTATTACTACTACTACCAATAGTACTACAAGACCACCACCACCATCACCACTACGACTACTATTACTATGCTTCCCATCTCCAGATGATTTCTTTAAGCATGGGAAGGACCTACAGTCATAAAGGGGCCAATGAAAACCATGTCTAACCCCTCCAGTTAGAAAACTCTGTCCGTAGTTGAGTAAACTCGTCAGGATATAGCAAGAAAGGATAGATAGATAGGTAGATAGATCGAAAATAGCGAGATAACAGTATGGAAGTTTTTTTGACCTCACATGACTAGACCCAGAAAATCTACGTTTTTTACTCCCCAGATTTCACTTACTAGCACACACACCATTGCAATAGACAATGTCGTTCTCTCTCTCTCTCTCTCTCTCTCTCTCTCTCTCTCTCTCTCTCTCTCTCTCTCTCTCTCTCTCTCTCTCTCTCTCTCTCTCTCTCTCTCTCTCTCTCTCATTGGTATTCAGGCATCATACGACGTGGTGACCTTTCTAGCCCGATAGTGGTAGTTGTGGTTATGGTGGTGGTTGTGACAATAGTATTGGTGCTTCTGATGGTGGTAGTGTTATCACGGTGGTGGTTCTGTGATAGTTGTGGTGGCCGTGGTGAGTGTGGTGGTCTGTGGTGATGGTAGCTGTGCTGATGTAGTATTGTTGTGTTGCTGGTGGTTATGATGGTACTGATGGATGTGGATGTGGTATTGGTAGTGGTGGTTGTGGTGGTGGTTGTGGTTGTAGTAGTGATGGTGATGGTGGGGGTAGTATTAGTGGTTTTGGTACTGGTGGTTGTAGTGGTTTTATTTGTGGTAGTAATGTGGTAGTTATTGTGGTAATAGTCAAAGTATTATTGTCACATACATATACGTTGTATATTGAGAAGACTCAACAGTTTCAGCCCGACATGGACCCTTAAGGTATAATTATGGTGGTGGTGTTTTTTGCTTGTCCTTCTATTGTTGTTGTTGTTCTTGCCGTTGTTGTTGATGGTAGTGTTGGCAGTGGTAATGGTATAATGACTGGATGTGTTGGTAGTGTTGGCAGTGGTAGTGGTATAATGACTGGATGTGTTGGTAGTGTTGGCAGTAGTAGTAGTATAATGATTAGATGTGTTGGTAGTGTTGGCAGTAGTAGTGGTGTAATGACTAGATGTGTTGGTAGTGTTGGCAGTAGTAGTGGTATAATGACTGGATGTGTTGGTAGTGTTGGCAGTAGTAGTGGTATAATGACTGGATGTGTTGGTAGTGTTGGCAGTAGTAGTGGTATGATGACTGGGTGTGTTGGTAGTGTTGGCAGTAGTAGTGGTATAATGACTGGGTGTGTTGGTAGTGGTGTTGTCAGAGACTAATGGATACATGGAGAGAGAGACAGCTGAATCTGATCTATGCTGTGGCTGAAAAATTGTGGTAAGAGTGTGGGTGATGAATAGTGGTAGTTGTGGTGGTAGATGTTGTGCTATTTGTGGTACTTGTGGTTGTTGTTTTGGTTGACGGATTGTGGTAGTTGTGGTGGTAATTGCTGTGGTATTTGTGGCTGTTGTGGTTGGTGTTGTTAAAGAATTGTGGTAGTTGTGGTGGTAGTTGCAGCGATAGTTGTTGTGGTTGTGGTTGATGGATTGTGGTAGTTGTTGTTGTAATTTCTGTGGTATTTGTGGTAGTTGTGCTTGTAATTGCAGTGGTGCTTGTGGTTGTTGTGGGTGGTGTTGTTAAAGAATTGTGGTAGTAGTGGTGGTAGTTGCTGCGAAAGTTGTGGTAGTTTCTGATGGATTATGGTAGTTGTAGTACATATAGATTTAATAGTATTTCGTCCATTACAAAATAATTGTGGTAGGGATAGTTGTTGTGGAAGTTGTTGACAGAGTGTGGTAGTTGTGGAAGGTGTGGACTTGGTCCTTGTAGGTTCTTTGTTAAAACTGTGGTAGGGATTATTGTTGTTGTGGTTGTTGTTGACGGAGCGCGGTAGTTGTGGTAGGTGCAGATTAGATGGTTGTGTGATCCTTTACAAGTATAAGTATTGTGGTACCAGTTTTTGAATTGTGGTAGTGAAAAGAGAGAGAGAGAGAGAGAGAGAGAGAGAGAGACACACACACACACACACACACACACACACACACACACACACACACACACAGACCGACAGCCATAGACAGTTACTGACAGACATACACATAAATAGATAAACAGATAGACAGACAGACTGACAGATAGATAGACGGATAAACAGATAGACTGATAGGGATAGTAGTGGTGGTGATAATTATAGATGGAGACAACGAGTGATGGGCAATACCTCAGTAGAGAATAGACACAGATTATTGTTTATCTCTGGCTTTAATATTCTGTGTCCGACAGAAGTAGCTTGTGCCAGCATTGTATTCTGTGTGCCATATTTCTCTCTCTCTCTCTCTCTCTCTCTCTCTCTCTCCTTTACAATTCTCAAGATTCCAAAATTGCACTCAGCCATTGAAGTTTTAAATGGATTACTGGATCTTTCCTTTTTCGCTTATTCACATTCCTTTTCCTCCTCCTCCTCCTCCTCCTCTCCTTTTTCTTCTTCTTCCTCATTCTAAACCACCAACATATCATCATTATTATTAACAGCAAGAGCAAGAGCATCTTCCTCCTCCTCGTATTATTGTGATAATTATTGTTATTATTGTCAAAACTTCCAACATTTCTGTGGGAAGTTTTCGTGTTTTTTTCGTTATTATTATTATTATTATTATTATTATTGTTATTATTATTATCGTTATTATTATTATTATTATTATTATTATTATTATTATTATTATTATTATCGTCATCATTATTATTATTATTATTATTATTATTATTTCAAACCGCCATATTCCAAAGGCTTTTTGGTCTGCAGCCTTCAAACTTGGTCAACTTAATCGGACAGCTCTCCGCTTCTCTTGGTCAAATGTGGTGACGATTCGTCAACCGGATCACTGGATATCATCCAGAACACTGAAAAGTGAATCAGCCACGCTGTCTCAAGAACCGCCGAAACTAGGAAGCAGAAATTTTACTACATAATAGCCTGAAGGCGGACGCATTGCTGAAAGTAGGATGGTGCTAATTGGTTGATTATACTCTGACACTGCCTGGGGTAGAAAATTGGGGTCTTTCCTGATCTACCTGATGTCATCCAATTTTCCATGAGTGATTAAAGCTAGAGCCATCAAACTTTGTGGATTTTTAGACTGTGATGACCTAAGGTGACATGCACAAGATCAGGTACCTTGACCTCAAAGTCAATTTATAGCTCGGCTACTTTTAGGCAATGGTTGTTGGAAGTTTCTCTATATAAAAATTGTTTTTGGACAATATTACAGTGTTCTAGCTATTTATTATTATTATTATTATTATTATTATTATTATTATTATTATCATCATCATCATCATCATCATTTTATCGTAATTTTTACTCAATGAGACATCGTAACTTTCTATCTTCAGAAATGAGTCATAACTAGGGAACTGGTGGCCCGGTTGGACTGGACATTGTCATATTCTTCAAGTAAGACGTTTTAACAGTACCTCGCTCTAACGAAATTTGCGCTGTTATAATTATATATATATATATATATATATATATATATATATATATATATATATAAATTCTCATTATATGTGCTAATTTTGTTCGTATCACATATTTCTAGTCATGCCAAACCAATTTGGCAACACTGAAGTTTCTTGTTTTTCGAAAACATGGATCTTTTTTAGTGCAGCACATTTGTTAGTTTCCACAGGCGTGTTCGGAATCATTTTACGATTTTTTTTCCCCCCACGATTCATCACAAATTACAAATTGGATTCAGGGAGCTGATATTACATTTCCAGGCGCGCCAGTCGATTCCCTTCACGTTGGTAAAGAAAGAAAATTGATTTTCTAAACCTGAAACAATGGTCTCAGTGCTGGCGAAAGTAAAGTATGGATATTTCTTAGTGCGGTGCACTCGCTTAGTTTTCACAGGCGTGTGCGCAATTTGTGAAATCAAGAAAAGAGTCATAGCTCCAGAACCGGTGGCTCGATTGGACTGGAAATTGTTTTAGGCTTCAAGTTTAGAGCATTTTAGCGGTACTTCTTTCTGACAGATATTGCGCTACAATGCGCCGCTTTTCCTGTGTTACGGTAAAATGGACAAACCAACAAACATTCAGAAATCGGATCATTATAATATACTGTAGATTACTGGTCAACAGCCAAAATGGCTCTGACTTATCCCCATCTGTTTCTAACTAATTTGTTACCCTCAATTTCTAAACTGACCCTAAAATTTGTCTATCACGTAACCTTGACGTACATCATAAGTGAGAGAAAATTCCATGAAACATGCAAATTCGTCAAGTAAGTGTCAAAAATTCTATGTATTGTTAAAAAAATAATATGCTTACTCTTTGATTTATATCACATACTAAACACAAATCGATATATATATATATATATATATATATATATATATATATATATATATATATATATATATATATATATATATATATATATATACAAAACATTAATACATGACCTTTCCACATTGGAAGTGCCTCTGTACTTTGCGTTTGTAGGAGCAATTACTCTCACCCTGTAAAGTTCAACAATAGTCGCTCATCATGTTTGGACTGAATTGGCCTTGATATCGGCTCTCCATTATGACAAAACGTGAAACCTTTCGCCACATTCATCACTGACATTACCAAGCATAAATAGAAAGAAGTCCAAATGTGAATGGAAGAAATTTATCTTGAGCGACATTTGAGCACCGGGTGCATAGTAACTCATCAACATCTTGTCCACAAGCTCCTTATATTTCGATGCTCGAAAATTTCCTAGATAATTCTTGGTAAGAACCATGAAGCTCTCCCAAGTAGCCCTTTCCAGCTCAGATAAGCTCTTCACAAAATCCTGATTGTTGAGTATAAGATGAATCTGAACGACTGTTGAAAAAACCTGCCTTCAATTTGACCTCATATACAGTGCCTTAAAACTTCGTTTGCAAGCAGTGGAAGCCAGCACCATCTTGATCCATGGCCGTCACAAAGTTCTTCATCAAAGTTTCAAATGAACTGGAGGCAAGAATACCTTCTCAGGGTCAACAAGAGATTTGTGAAGACAGTTGAACCTTCCAGTAATATATTTAGGTCACACTGGGCATTCCTTTTGTGTGTAATGCTTAGCGTCTGCTCTGCTGCCCCATGAACAGAGAAAACACATGTGCTTTGTGTAACCTTGCTAAAGTCCTAAAAGCAAGCAGATCACTTTCACGTCCTCACAGATGCTTCACTGATGTGTTTTGTAGCCAGTAGCAGTCAACAGAGTATTCATGGTCTTCTCGATAGCGTGGTCGTAGGTACTTGTAGGGAGATATGGAAGTCGACTGTGGATCATCAAGCACACCCAGAATAAAGTCGTGACATGTAGTGTCAACGAGGTGAGCTACAGCACTCTTGGATTACGGGGTTTTATTACACAGTTATATCAATAGTGAGTTACAGCGTAACGGAGCGTGACGGCCGAATGATCCTACTGTTGGGCCTGCCCTCTAGCCCCTCTCTCCCCTTTCCTCTCTTTCTCACTCTATCTGACTCTCGTGTTAATGGGCCTTCCCTCCAACTCCTTATCTCCCCTATCTGATCTGAAGGGAATCTCTCCAACATTATATACAACTTGGAGAGGATGTGTGTGTGTGATGTAGTGTCTAGTATTTCCATTCACGTGGACTAACCAACTAAGGCTGGTTACTCCACGTGTTTCATACGTCATGAAATTGTTGGTCGTCTGGATTACAAGGATGTTTGAAATATATCATATGGTTAAGGATTCTTGATGGTCTGGGACAACAAGATTGTGGATAGACTTTATGTGAATTGACATTCCTAGTGAGAGCTGTTTACATTTCCAGCAGACACTACATCCTGTACATTGTGTTTATGAGACATACACAAATGCCTATATAATGCCTACAGTCTCATAATTTTCATTCATTCCATGGGCATGCACAGTTGGAACAGAAGGAAGCTCATTTCCATTATGGAGAAGGACTGCTATCAATGCATTCTTCCCAGCGTCTATGAACAACCACCATTTTCCTTTCTGATAAGGACGAGACTTACAAAGGTGTTGCATTAACGATACAACATCATACGAGTAACAAATTATGTCATCCATCTTGAAGTACATTGAGAGCTTTTCATGTCTATGATGGAAGGTGGTGGTACAAACTCCACCTTGTAGCATGTTCCATTGCTTGAGTCGAGATCCAAGGAAATCATTTTTAGGTCATGCAGCTCTACCTGACTGATGAGGTGTGGCTCCTTGCTCTCTAAATCTTCTTGAAAGTCGTCATCCATGCAACACTCCTCCTCACTAGATTCTTATTCACTTGTGGCACTTAATGACGGATCTGGAACTGGAAGCTCAGGGTCATGGGGTGCTTAGAGAAGGTACGTAAGGATATTTGTGATCTTGGACCGAGTTTTTACTGAATTCTCTTTGGTGCTAGTGAGGCAAAAGTAGCAGTCAGAACAGTGATCATTTGGTTCGCGCCAAAACAATGGTACAGCGACAGACATACCTGATAGCCGTTTCATGTGGTTTACACCGAGCTTGCATGCAATATGGGGTGCCCACTTCTTGTCTTGATTACCATCAGGACGTTTGAAGTAGTGTTTGTAAGCGCTTCTAAGATTTCTTGTAATTGGTCTCTTCAGGCTTTCAGGTGTAAAGAACCCGCAGATGTAGCAGAAAGAGTCTGATGCATTGATACAGTTGCGGTGCTTCATTGCTTGTCAACACAGCTCAAGGCACTGTAACGGTAGAGAAAAGCTGAAATGGAATTATAGAAAATATAAGATTTCCGTTGCATACATTGGTGTCAAACAAAAAAAAAAAAAATTATCTGCTTGATAGTAGGAAAATTTTACCCGACTTTCAGCTGTGGCTGATTCACTTTGAGTTGCTAAATATCTTGTGATTCAGGTACTTAGCTGAAACTGATATAACCGCCACAATTACTAGGTGAATGCAACTTTGCAAGGTATATCTATCTTTATGATTGGAGTCGAATCGGATTTTCCAACACAGGAGCAGATTTTTCCTATGCTATAATGGTTCTCGAAAACTGGACGTGCTGGCGGAAGCTGGATATCACATTCGAAGT
>NC_137065.1:8943195-9013195 GCF_032717465.1 Coenobita brevimanus
CCCAACATTTTGTCCATAAAGTGCAAGGCAACTGATTTTGACCTTGTACCTTTGACTTCATTCCACGGTGCAAGATTGCAAATTCGATTTTAACCGGGTGAGAAAAGTATACAGACAGCAAAAGCCAAGCTCAATGAACAGTAGTACACTCTGTTTTGTGATTCAAAGACTAGTGTAAACAGGGCCGTTTCATATGGGGAAATCTATATGGTCTCGAGAAATATAAGTCATGGACTGTACATTTCAGAGTGAATGAGCTACCAGTAAATGTTCATAATTCCTAAAATAAATAAATGAATAAATAAATTTTTATGTGATTAATTTTGTTGTACATGTCACCAAAAAAGAATCTGGGAGCAACATATTTCCAACTTTCACAAATAAGGATATACCTCTTACACACACACACACACACACACACACACACACACACACACACACACACACACACACATGTATATAAATAAACATAATAATATATGTATAAGAGAGAGAGAGAGAGAGAGAGAGAGAGAGAGAGAGAGAGAGAGAGAGAGAGAGAGAGAGAGAGACGGACGTAGAGAGATACGCACATAAACATTTTTAGAACATGTATAAACTAAGAGATGCATAGCATCATGGCTTGGACTCTTGGTTTTATCCTTGTCTCTGTATTACCAAACCAGACACTGGAATGAGCCTCCTTGCTCCTCTTTGTAAACACACAACAAATGGTGCCTCCCTGTGATACATCTCTGAGTTTTCTTTCATGGCTACAGTGATTGGTGGGAGTTTTGTGGCACAAAAGATGGAGATGCCTGTCCCAGGAATTAGGATTAGACGAAAGAACGATAACATTATAACATGACACACGCGGCAAGTTGAATATGACTGTCTTGGATATATTAAATAACGTATTGACAGGGAGAGAGATTGACAAATAACATAAACATCGTCCTCGCTGCGGACAGTCAGAAGACAGCATGTCACAAATGTCCTTCCTCGACCCCACCGATGACCAACCACAATCACAGAACTAGATATGTGGCCCGAACGAGGAGACAATAAAGGATGTAAATGAGCCATAAAATATGTTATCACCAAACAATTGTTTTTTTCTGTTGCTTATATAGGGATTGGCACGGATGGACAGAATTACTATGGCTTAGTCTTAGTGGGAAGGGCAGGAATATAATGCAAATTATTGAAGCAGGTGACTCATTCTTTTGATTTGTTCTTGCTAAAAACTCTTAGAATCAAAATACAAATGCCTAGAAGTGGGAAGAATCCGGTGAAAAGCAGGTTTACGGGTTAGTTAGCTTGAGTGATTAACCTTTTAATTTATTGAATGGAGATAAATAACAGTATGAGTCATTAAAAATACAGGCGCTGGGTAAGAATGTGTTGCTTTGAATAACAAGACAAGATAAACGTCGGGACATCGTCGTTGTCTTATTGGTGAACGGCTGGATGGATATCATTATCAGGGACAATTTAGTGATGCTGTGAAAAGAAGAACGTACCTTTATATGAGACTCTACCTTTGACTTGTCCAACAATAATAAACTGAACTGGTTAATGGAAATGGAGGAGGTTGGAAACATGTGGTGATTCGGATGGGGGAGGGGGTGCCTTCATACGTTCTTACTACTACGCATTGGCATCCTTTTCTGACATCCTTTTCCTTGAATTATCCACTGATTTCACTCTACCCCTGCCACTTCCATCTTCTGCAGCCTCCTCTCCTTTATCTCCTGCGCCCCTTCCTTTGATCTGTTAGCTCAGAAGACACTATTCTGTGTCGTTAAGTGCACAGAACTGTATGAATTGCTGGTAATACTGTAGGCTCTAGAATATCTTCGGATGAAATCGATGGTGATTGTCACAGTTTGACACTAGTGACTTGTAAATGCTTCTCAGTCTTGTGTCAAATGTACTGTGTAACGCGCAACTTTCAACCTCTTCCTCAAATTATCAACTTTCTTCACCCCCTTCTCTCTCTCTCTCTCTCTCTCTCTCTCTCTCTCTCTCTCTCTCTCTCTCTCTCTCTCTCTCTCTCTCTCTCTAACAAACAATGATCTCCTTCTTCCCTATCAGCATACAAAGAAATATTAAAGAGCTGTTCCACAAGCAGCTTCGTCCTAGTTTTCCTAATATCCTCGGGATCTCATTTCTCACAGAACAATATGGACTTAAAGCTCCCATCCATCTATAGTCAGACGCCATAATCCCATAAGGGGTGGCAGTTTGTCTCTGAATTACTTGTGTTACGGGGAGGGGCACTAACACTCCGCCGAAGACTTAAAACTGTTTATCATAATAAAGTATTAATCTATTCCTGCTGCGTCCACACGATTTTATACGACTCTGGTGGACCTTTTGTAGGGAAGAGGTTTATGCAGAGGACGTCTAATACCTTTCTTTCTTTTTTATTTCCTCCCTTATTTTTCGTTTTCTGCCTCATATTCCTCCGCTTTTTATTCTAAAAAAATACATGAAAATTACCTGACTTTTACCACATGTCTCTCTTTTCCCTTCTTTTATTTTTTTCTTCTTCAGACAGTAATAAATTCATACTTTCTTACATTTCTTAATCTCTACTATATTCTTTCTATTCCAGGTGTCCTGCATCATTTTAAAGCCTATTTCTTAACTTTACAATACTCTTCGTGGAAATTATAACAACACCACTTTGCGGTGGCTGAGTGGTTAGCATCGCCGACTGCGAAATTGCCGGCACGGAAGAGCCAGGGTTCGAGTTCTTGTGCGGGCAGCTGGGGTCTCTTGACCCAGGTGTCCATCCACCCTTTGTGGGTTGGTAAGTAAAATGAGTACCTTGGGTAACACCTACGGGAGGCAACTATGGTAACCTGGATGATGTACTGGCCTTGTATCCCAGGTTAATGGGTGAATAACCAGCTACAGGCTCAATGGCCTAAGGTATGTTACGGAGATGAGCACCACGGCTAAGCACCTCATGGCTTATGCTCCCAGCTATACCTTTACTCTCTTTTATTCAGTTCTGTCGTTCCTATCCAAGTCCAGGTTTCCATTTTGCAGCACTGAATCCCTTTTCCTCAGTAATCACAGACATTCAACAAAGTAGCAAGGTTTGTCTGCATGGCTCTCTTTTATCCCTGTTTTCAACGGTCTTACTACCCTTTCTTCTTCTTTTTTCCTGACTCCCTGTCACTGTTCACTAAATCCATCTACTGTGTTGGCTGGCTGCATAGGGAAGTGTGAGAAGATGTGGGAGTGAAGACTTTAGAGTAAAAAAAATATAAAAGCATGCTATTAATGAAAATATAAATGGCTTGCATGATGGTTAAAATTTTGGACTGGTAATGAGAGTTGACAGAGGATTCGTATGCTTGGGAAAAGGACACGAACTAACCTACAGTTGGGTGGATTTAATAACCTGACAACAACAATTTCAAACGGGACCCTCTACCCAGTCTCTCTGCTAACAAGAAGTGTGGTTCTTTACACTTCTCTTTTCCCTCTTTTACCTTAATGGCTAACGCATGTTTCCTACAAAAATTCCTGGTTTTATCTGTATCTTTCAGTAACATGCAACATCAACTTACTCTTGCTTTAACTTGCCATATAATTAGCCCTGTTCCTACACTGTCAGAATTCTATGTAAGACGAACTTACCTAGATCAGGCAGATCCTCTCGCACTTTGGAAAGTAGAATCTGATCTTTCCCAATCCCTTCATTCGAGAGGTTTGAAATAATGAAATATGTAAGGCACCATCGTACTGAAAGAATTAATTTGGTATGTACCTTCTCTTCTCTACTTTTGCCTACCTTTCCATCTTTCAGATTGTTTTCTTTTATTGCAGTCTCCCATACTCATACTCCTCCCGGCATTTGTAGAACTCTCTCTCTCTCTCTCTCTCTCTCTGCTTTATACTCGTCATATCTCACATTATCTGAATGAAAAAATTAATGCCGTTTTCTTGCTGTCCCTTCGCTCCATTCCCTTTTAGTCTTTACATGTCTTTCTTTGTTGCCTCCACATGATGATATTTAACATTCAGGCTCGTCTGACTCATTACCATCTGAATATACTCATTTGGAGTTAGTATTAACATACTACAAAAGTTGCTCTGATCATGAGAAGTTTAATGGCGCGAATGTTAACACTAAGCTCCTATGTCTCACGGGTGTTAGTTTGTCATAAACGGACTTTGTAGTTACTTGTAGAGAAGTTATATATTAGACTTGTGGACGAGCGGTTGTTATACGTGAGTAACTTTGTAAGTAGATAATCTTGGTTCCCATTTGTCATGCAATGACAGAAGAGGTAAAGAATAGTATGGGACTATTTTTATTTGTCTTGGAGATATTAACAAAGTTTCTCACACAGAGTGAAGTATAAAGTAGAGTCCCGCCTGCTACCTCCCTGTCTCGCTCTCTCTCTCGCCATGTTGCTACGCCCTTCTCCCTACTACCTGCCTGGTCTATGGCCTCTCTTCTTCTGAGCTCTCTTTCCTAAATTCTGGTGAAACAGGAGTCGTGTCACGTGTGTTCACTGTGGTTGGAAAGTTCTAGAAACCTGTGTGTGAGTATGTGTGTATGTGTGTGTATGGTCACTAGGCTTTGTTCACCTGGTGTTTCGCTGACAAACTAACTGCATCATCTCCTGACTTGCTACTTTCTAATCTGTCGTCAGCTTTTCCTCAGTGTAACTTGCAAGATTATTTCCCATTCCCAGGCTCGCATAGAGCTATCTGTCTATTTATCTATCTATCTATTATGATTTGTAAATATAATATGGAGTCGTAACATATGCTCGGCACACGCCACTGGAGGTCCTCCGACAGCAATCATCATTGACATATGATAATCTATTAGTACATAATATTGATTATAATATTGTATACATATAATATTCATAGTAAAGTGCAATGATCCAGTAATATTACATTTTAAACAAGTTGTATACATATTTGAATAAATGCCAGGGTTGTTGTATGACATTTTGTCAGATGTGTATGTATAACAGACATACGTTTATAATTGTGCAATGGTAATACTGCTAGGTTATACATTACATATTGAGTTATCCCTTTAGTAATGTCTAATATTTCACCTAACTTGTATGATGATTCTGGTAATACAGAACTGTGGTCTAATGGTATGACTTTACATAACATTGTAGTAATATTGTGGTAATACATAATTGTAATATTTTATGAATTGTTACATATTATTGTGGTAATGCATAATTGTGTTGGCCTTATAATTGTAGTTACATTTTGTTAATGCAACTGTTACATAAGTGTCTTGGCCTTATAACTGTAGTTAAAGTTACATAAAAGTTACATCTTGTTAATGCAACTGTTACATAATTGTTACATATTGTTTGTAGTTACATAATTGTAGTTAAAGTTACATAAAAGTTACATCTTGTTAATGCAACTGTTACATAAATGGTACATATTGTTTGTAGTTACATAATTGTAGCAAGTGTAACATAATGCAATCGTTTGTCGTTACATAATTGTTACATATCGTTTGTAGTTACATAATTGTAATAATTGCAGTCCTGACATATGAATCCGGTCATGCTGCGGTCGATGATAGTGATGATGTGCCATGCCACTTGCTTGTGGAGACAACAATTTGCTTTTTTGTTTGTAGTTTGTGTGGTATTTTGGCATATGTAGTAACACTTACACTTATTTTCATTTGTTTGTTATGTGATCTTACTCTATTTCTCTCTCTTTTCTTTCTTACTTTTTATTTCTTTCTTTCTTTCTTTTTTTTTTTGTATGTATTGATTTTCTATAGTTTGTTTTTCGTCGCTTGTGTACGCTTTTTCTATGTTGTTCATGGTTGCATAATTACTGGCTAATTTCCTTGGGATACTTTTTGTAAAGATTAGTTTATATTGCACAGGTATTACTGAAAATGATATTATATAGCCCCATATTTTGTTATTTTATATAAAAAATATATATACACTATATACAGTATTAACAATATACACTGACTTGTTGTTCACTTGTACCTATCGTGGGCAATATGTGTCAGCACTGTGTGGAAATCATTGTCTTCACGATTGTGTTGAAGATGTTCATTCTTGCTAACGTCATTTGTGTTGGCCATTTTTTTTTTTCTGGTTTTCCTTGTAACTTAATTTGTCTGTTTCCACTAGGTAGCTCTAACTAATATTTAATACAGTCTTTTTTAATCGCTCACTGAGTAACTGTGATGGTATATTTTCTTTATTACTTTGTAGATGTAATATTGTATAGCTGTATGTATGAAACACGTATTTTGTGTAGGTATAAATGGTAACACTCGTTAGTAGTAAATAAATGCTATAATAAATGAATGAATATATACAGTGTAGAATATTTATTGTTGGTGCAAGGATTTAATGATTGAATTATGATGATAATTGAAGTAGGTATATGTATTTAAGTTGTAATTATACAACAGGTTTTATATGTTTGCAAAATGTGTTGTCTGTCACTGTGTATCGTATAGATAAAGTAACTATGTAACTCACTAATTTTTACCGTGGTGGGAATGGTGTTAGTGATGGTGCAGGTGGTGAGTTGACTGACGTGGCGTCTTTTCAGCAAGCACGCACGAGGACGTCGACTTCCCACACTGGTAGCTGTGGTGAGTAAATGAGTAGCGATGAGTAACTTCAGTGAAGATGAGTGAGTAGGATGGGTTGTGATTATGGACTTGGTATTTGCTTCGTCGTCTTGACCTCTTCACTCCTGCGTCAGCGGTGGAGGTTGGGTGGATGTAGCAGAGAGAGGAGGGTGAGGTCTGGTGGTTGTGAGGTGTGAGTTGTGTCTCATTCCTCGTTTGTTTGTTTTGTTTTTCTTTCTCGATGTTTTCTAGGTCCTTTTTTCTTGTGATTTGCTCGTTGTAGGATGAAGACTGCCGCTACTTGTAGGTGCGTGTAGAAGATTATACAGACGACTCGTAGAGTTGTTACTTGTAGTTGATTGTAGATGGTTGTAGTTCGTTGGTTCGTCATAGAAATTTCAAGATTGTTTGTATCAGTACTTTGTTAAACTACTTGCAAGACGTCCTGTGACCTCTTCACCTCTACATCAGCGTGATGATCGGGGAGACGAAGGGGGGGCTGGTTGGAGAGAATACTATCAGGAGCTAGTTGTGAGTTGTTGGTTGTGAGAGGTATTCTTGTTTTCAATCTTGATATTTTGTAGGAATTCACTGTTGATTCGTAGACGAGGTTCGTATACGTTCGCTGCTACCAAATGTCATAAAACAGACTTTGTATTTACTTGTAGAGAAGTTATATATTAGACTTGTGGACGAGCGGTTGTTATACGTGAGTAACTTTGTAAGTAGATAATCTTGGTTCCCATTTGTGCTTGCAATGACAGGAGAGGTAAAGAATAGTATGGGACTATTTTTATTTGTCTTGGAGATATTAACAAAGTCTCTCACACAGAGTGAAGTATAAGTAGAGTCCCGCCTGCTACCTCCCTGTCTCGCTCTCTCTCTCGCCATGTTGCTACGCCCTTCTCCCTACTACCTGCCTGGTCTATGGCCTCTCTTCTTCTGAGCTCTCTTTCCTAAATTCTGGTGAAACAGGAGTCGTGTCACGTGTGTTCACTGTGGTTGGAAAGTTCTAGAAACCTGTGTGTGAGTATGTGTGTATGTGTGTGTATGGTCACTAGGCTTTGTTCACCTGGTGTTTCGCTGACAAACTAACTGCATCATCTCCTGACTTGCTACTTTCTAATCTGTCGTCAGCTTTTCCTCAATGTAACTTGCAAGATCATTTCCCATTCCCAGGCTCGCATAGAGCTGTCTATCTGTCTATTTATCTATCTTTCTATTATGATTTGTAAATATAATATGGAGTCCTAACAAGTTAAAAAAGAATATAAGGAGTTTTTCCTGCCATGAATGGACCATTAGAGATCTCTCAGAGTGAATGGAGTAATGAATGTTATATCCACCTCCTTCAATTCCAAGAATCTCTCAAGCTGATGAATAAAGTTAATCTAATATAATAAAGATAACGGCATGATTATATAGAAGTTTAACGCCACATGCGAGGTATCTAAAAATGAAAAAGATACGTCTTTTGGCCTGCTGCTACGTTGATTATGTCTCATTAGGATATGTTTGTGGATTTTCAGAGATTTGCTTCTTCTGAACAGTCAGTTCTTTTCTTTTTACCTATATTTTTAAAGTCTGTATCATTAGATTTTTGTCTTCCGTATTTTCCCGTTCATAAAAGTTTGCTGTGGGTTTTCAACTGTCGTTTTCTTGACAAGAGTATAAAATATTACATTTTTGTTTCCAGCTTTGGGAATTCTCTCTTACTTTCTATTCGACATTGCTGTATTCATAAAAATTTCTGTGTAGACATTTACACTTATCTCTTCCTCTGAACAACATAAAACTAAAATCTCTCTTCCTTCCATACACGTTTCAGTCGCCCTCACTTCTTACTCGGCATTTTTCTGTTCACTGTGTTCACAAATACATAACTCCCCGAATATCAAAGTATTCTTTCGTATACCTCACTGTTCTGTACTCTTTACTAACATCAGTTCCATACTCAGTGTTTCCATCTAACGTTGTACATCGTCACAGCCCGCAGCAAAGAATTGGCGAATTTTTTATCATGATAAAATACGTCTACGAGAAGAATATCCATGATGGGTTATGCCAGGAAAACTGACCCTCATGTTTTCCTTTCGCCCAGTATAATTATGATTCCCACTCTCACTTATCCCTCTCTCACCCAACGTAATAATGATGCCCACTCTCATTTGTATCTCTCTCACCCAACATAATTATGATTCCCACTCTCACTTATCCCTCTCTCACCCAACACAATTATGATCCCACTCTCATTTGTCTCTCTCTCACCCAACACAATTATGATTCCCAGACTCACTTATCTCTCTCTCACCCAACGTAATAATGATGCCCACTCTCTTTTGTCTCTCTCTCACGCAACATAATAATGATGCCCACTCTCATTTGTCTCTCACTCCCCCTCCCTCTTCGTCTCCTTTTCCTTCCTCTTCTCTCTTGCCTCAGAAGGGAGGTGGTCACAGAGCCTGCCGTCCTCAAATCCTTAACCCATAATGATAATCTGGAGACCCTTTGTGTAGTCAATGGACATTAGTATATTTTCATCTAATAAACTTCGTCTTGCTCTGCCTTTCGCCTTTCCCCGATCTCTCCCTGTTCTTAGTCCCTCTTCCTCTCCCTGCTCTTGTCTCTCTTCCTCTCCCTGCTCTTGTCTCTCTTCCTCTCCCTGCTCTTGTCTCTCTTCCTCTCCCTGTTCTCTCTCCACCCCATTCCTAGTACCTACCCCCTCCTCTCTCTCTCTCTCTCTCTCTCTCTCTCTCTCTCTCTCTCTCCTTCCCTTTTCCCCCATCCTTTTTCCCCTCCCCATCCCCCTTGTTTCTCCCCCTCCTCTCCCCCCTCACTGCCCCCTTCCGTCATGCTGTTATAGTGGCCATGGCTGCTTCTCTCATTCCATAAGTGCTCTTGGTGCTCTTACTCTTGATTGGTGCTTCCTCCTGCCTGCCCTCCTCTCTCCCTGCTTCTGTTGACTCGCCAGTCACGTCTTCCACTGTTTATATGTCGTTCCTCATCTTCCAGCCTGCTTTCCTTTTCTTCTTTGCATTGGCTAACGTTTTTATCATTTCCCTCTCTACACGTCGGCTGTTCTCAACTCCTCTGGCTTGACAAGACGAAGGAAACAACAAATGGTGGGCGAAGAACTGGGTAAAGGGAAATGATGATACGGGAAAAAACATCAGAAGCGGATATATATACGCTAATTATATAAACTTCGCTAACCCCTTCATTGCAATGGTTCTCACCCAAACCGAATCAGACTACAAGAATAATCCACAGACAACGTCCTCTGCCTGTAGGGATTAACTACAAACTGAAAACTAATGAGCAGAACTTTCCTGGAGTATTAGAGAGAGAGAGAGAGAGAGAGATGGTGGGGGGGGGGGTCAGTCATCAAAGCACTTAGTGCGGTACGCAGAGGTTATACTCTATTCATGTAACGTCAAAAGATTTCATTCAGATCGCAGAAATCCTCCGCTCCAGGAAGGTCCAGAACTATCTTGATAAGCGGTTTTAATAAAACCTGCACATGTTGTACTTAATTACACATAGAACTAGACGGTTTGATTGACCTCGAAAAACTATTAATCAGAGGTTTATCCAAAAGGAGAGAGTAAAAGCAAAAGAGTGTCGACGAGGAAAATGTGGGAGGGAATCTGGAAGCATAAGGACTTTTGTGACAACTTGGGGCCAACCGGTAAGGGGAATAGAAACTCTGCATTACCTTCTACATTCTCTCTCTCTCTCTCGCTTTTATCTCATATCTGTGTCTTGTCATTGCATTCCTCTTTCCCTCACCTCCTCTCCTTTCCCCAAAGTTCTTCCTTCCTCTCTTACTACATCTTATCGCTCTTTATCTCTTGTCCTAATATCTTTCCTTCCTCTCTAGCCTCTTCTCATTATAACCTCCATTCTTCTCCATAAACACACACACACACACACACACACACACACACACACACACACACACACACACACACACACACACACACACACACACACACACACACACACACCATTCCGCTTCATTAGCATCTTCATTTGCATACATAACAATCCTAATGAGATAATTCATCCCTTGACTTGTGTCATAACACCACATTCTTCATAGCTTAGGAGGCTTTCTGATGCCTCTTCCCATGCAATTTATTTCACACATTACATCCAAATACTTTATTGTATGTTATTCATGTCTTTTCAGTGCCCACGTAAATTGCTTATACAACAAAAATAATAAATATCCATGCTGTATGCGGAAATAAACTGTAAAGGAAGAGGGTCTAAGAAGCCTCCTTAACCAAGGGCAGTACGAAGTCCAGTTGTCTTAAGGTTCTAAGAAGCCTCCTTAACCAAAGGCAGTATGAAACCCAGTTGTCTTAAGGTTCTAAGAAGCCTCCTTAATCAAGGGCAGTACGAAGCCCAGTTGTCTTAAGGTTTTGAGAAGCCTTCTTAACCAAGGGTAGAACGAAGCCCAGTTGTCTTTAGGTTCTAAGAAGCCTCCTTAACCACGGACAGTACGAAGCCCAGTTGTCTTGGCAGCCTCACGCATCCTTAACATATTCTAACATACCGTAATAGACCAACCTGGCTATAACAGGCTAACTTGACCTAACAGAGCCTCATCTAGACTTTTCTTGAAAGGAAAGAGTCTCTCAAAGCCTTTTCATTTCTGAAATTCACTTCAGGTCAGATGTGAAAAGCATGTCAATAAGTATACATACTTTGGTAACGTCTGTTCGGAATGAACATGTTTTGTAAAGTTTAATGTCGTCATTCAAGGCAAACTATCGTTTTACTTGAATAAGTAAAATTTAATATTTAGAAAGATAGCAAATGACAAGGACACCATCCACAATTTGCCGAGAATGCGACTATCAACCAAATATTTTGTTTTAGGTAATGAGCAGATACCATTCAGAGACCTCAGGGTTTTAGTAATATTTCAGCGGCCGTTGGTAAGTTATTTGAGGAATTGTTATGCTCAATAAGACTCTGAATTTGAGAAAACACAGAAAACAAGAAGTGTGTAGCAAAAGATAATTGCAATTCAAATTTACCTCCCGTACCCTTGCACTGATGTTAACATTCTGGTTATTATGGTGAAGCAGTGGCCACCGCCACAGTAAATGTATAGCAGGACACACCACTGAATAGACCGGCCAAGTACTACAAGGGCTCATGCTGGATGATTTTAGCTAACCCAAGAAAATCAACAAAATTATAAAGGTTTTCCGTTGTCCGTGTTCAGTGAGCTGTATAATTAGGAACCAGGGTGTGAGTTCGAATATTGTCAATTGCCTTTTAGGAGGAGACGGGAAGTTGCCTCCCACCCTCCACCCCCCCCCAAAAAAAAAAAAAAAAAAAAAAAAAAGGCTGCCTTATTGACTCGCGCAGTAGGTAAGAAGTAATCATGAAGTCGTACTCGAAGTCGACCATAATTTTGGAATAGTTTTTAACCACAGTTCATCCACACCCACAGGTAAAATAGAGACCTAAGAGTAAACACATGGTCTAAGAGTCGCATTTCATAGATATGTTTGAGCGCTGTCCGTGTTCGTTTCGGGACTGCCCTCGTCCCTGTCGATTGTCCTTAATATCTCTCCCTGGACCTTACATCCCTGGCTGAGCCTCGTATTATGGGGGAAATGTGTGTGTGTGTGTGTGTGTGTGTGTGTGTGTGTGTGTGTGTGTGTGTGTGTGTGTGGACTGTATGTCTGAGACTGTCCATTACCCGCAACATAGACCTAAATTCTTAGAGGGATATAAAACTTCGAAGCAACACACATAAAGGACAGGACCGATCTCAGTTTCTCCTTTTAATGTAGCTCAATTAACCAGTTTGCTGCAATGAAGCCATTTGTAGTCAATCATGGCGACTGCCGTACAGTTTTTATTCACATTAGAAGAAACATTTCTAACCTTCATCGGGGTCACAGGAGACTGAACGTAACTTATCCAGTGTTCAGGGGTCCTTCCTTTGTAAATTCAGTCTCGTTGTTTTTCCCTGTGCGTTGCAGTTTCACTCCTCACCGCCATCTGTTCCTTGCTCGTCTTCGCCCTAATATCACTCGCTCCTACTAACTGCGATTAAATTCCTTCCAATCCCCTCATGAGCATGTGAGGTGGGGATGATGGGAAGAAGGTGAGGTGAGGTGAGGTGAGGTGAGATGGAGTGGTGCGGGGAAAGGTCTTGGAGACAGAATACTTACAGTTGTTACGCTCCTATTTACTGAGGTTGGTAATTGCCTCAGTAGACTGTACAGAGAGAGAGAGAGAGAGAGAGAGAGAGACACACACACACACACACACACACACACACACACACACACACACACACAGGCATGCTTGAGCTTGTGTGTGTGTGTGTGTGTGTGTGTGTGTGTGTGTGTGTGTGTGTAAAGCATAAGGCAGGGGAAGAAAGAGGGGAGTTACATAAAGCTATACTGCTACACGAATCACACCTTCCAGTTGCAACAGTCACTAAGGAAGAAGAAGAGACAGTGGGTTTTGTGTTTTGTTTCTTGACAGTCACATTAAAAAATTCACCTTATCCTATACTTTCCTTTCTTGCCACTTTCTGTTGTTGCCTGTACAATATATATATATATTCTTTAACTTAGAGATACTAGGTATATTTCTCTTCCCAAAGATGTTTTTCTTTGATATGATGCGGCAGGGAGGAAAGTGACGGACATGCCCTAAGTATGAAGTAGGCACAGAGTAATATGAGAACGTTTGCCCCTGGCTGAACCTAATTCTAGTCAAACACTCTTTTCCAAGAGATGATGACGCATAACACGTTGGGCGATACGGAATGAAAATGTCATTAAATTAGGGCGAATGGCAAAGAAGGAATGTTGAAAAAAATAATCAGGAACACAGTGCTGCATGTACAGTATATATAATGGAAAGGATATCTACAAAACGAAAAGGGACAAAATAATGGGGAAATATTCTGGATGGAATCTAAAGGTCGAATCCTAATCCACAATATTTTTTACGCCTATCCATTTCATTAACTACTTTTCACACCTTTACAAGTACGTATTATACTGGCTCTGGAGAGGGGTGCCTTCACAAGGTGGCAGAGACATAACAAGGAGGTGGAGCTGACCTGTGAAACATCCCTCAACTCCCATTCTTTCAGCTGATGAGAGGAATGTGGACCGCCGGAGAAAAGGGATTTCATACTGCAGTTCATCCGGTTGACGTCTAGATGAGCTTGGAGGTACTACTACTACTACTACTGCTACTACTACTACTACTACTACTACTACTACTGCTGCTGCTGCTGCTGCTTCTAGCACTACTACTACTACTGCTGCTGCTGCTGCTGCTTCTAGCACTACTACTACTACTGCTGCTGCTGCTGCTGCTTCTACTACCACTACTACTACTACTACTACTACTACTACCACTACTACTACTGCTACTACTACTACTACTACTGCTGCTGCTGCTGCTGCTGCTGCTGCTCCTGCTGCTGCTGCTTCTACTACTACTTTTACTACTACTACTATTACAACTACTACTACTACTACTACTACTACTACTACCACTACTATTACTACCACTATTACTACTACTACTACTACTACTGCTGCTACTGCTGCTTCTACTACTACCACTACTACTACCACTACTACTATTACTGCTGTTGCTGCTGCTTCTGCTGCTGCTGATGATGATGATGATTCTACTACTACTACTACTACTACTACTAGTACTAGTACCACTACTATTACTACCACTATAACTACTACTACTACTACTGCTGCTACTTCTGCTTCTACTACTACTACTACTGCTTCGCTGCTGCTGCTGCTTCTGTCACTACTACTACTACTACTACTACTACTACTACTACTACTGCTTCTGCTGTTGCTGCTGCTAGTGTTTTTTTTTCTTTTTTTTTTACGTACGTCTATCTATCTATCTATAGCCCGACGCCCTAATCCCGCAAAGGGTGGCCGCAGACAAAACGCCTCCAAGTCACTCTGTCACCCACCATTTGACTCCCCTCCCCCCAACTCACCCCCCCTCCCTCATATACCTCTCAACTCCATCCCTCCACCTCATCCTCGGTCTACCCCTCCCTCTCCCTCCCTCCACCTCACCTACATACACCCTCTTAGTCAGTCTTTCATTCTCCAGTCTCTCCACATGTCCAAACCACCTCAATGTATTTCTCCTAATCTTTTCAACCACATCCACATCTACCCCACAACGTTCCTTCACTTCTTCATTCGTCAACCTGTCCCTCCACGTCACTCCACATGCTCCTCTCAAGTAACTCATTTCCACTGCTCTCACTCTTGACTTGTTCCCCTCTTGTAAGGTCCACGCCTCGCTTCCATACGTCAGGGTAGGGATCACAATACTATCATGCAGTGACTTCTTAACTTCCATACTCACCTCCCTATTTCTCATCACTGCTTTCAGTGTACCAACAACCTTTCTTGCCTGCTGTACCCTTTCACGCACTTCATCCCCCAAAGTTCCATCCTTACTCATCACACTACCCAAGTACTTGAATGCACTCACATTCTCCATATCCTCACCATCCAACCTCACTGCACACTCTGTGACTTCATTCCTCTCAAACACCATAACTTTACTTTTGTTTACATTAACTTTCAGCTTCCTCCTCCTACACACTGTCCCAGATTCATTCACCAAACCTTGCAACTCCCATTCATCTTCACTCAACAATACTGTATCATCAGCAAACAGCAACACCGGAATCTTCCAAATTTCACCCTCATTCATTAGGGCCACCCCCACATCCACTGACCTACCTTGCACCTCCTTTACAACCCCATCCATATATATATTAAACAGCCATGGAGACATCACACACCCCTGTTTCAGTCCCACATTGAGATCAAAGAACTCACTCAGCTCACCATCCACTCGCACCGTAGCCCTAGCTCCCTCGTACATACTCTTCACAGCACTCAACAATTTCCCCTCCACTCCATATATTCTTAATACCTTCCACATACCTTGCCAATCTATTCTGTCATAAGCTTTCTCCAAGTCCATGAAGGCAGCATACACTTTCCTTCCCTTCTCTAGATACTTCTCCACTAAACATCTTAGAACAAATATCTGATCTACACACCCTTTTCCCTTCCTAAATCCCCCTTGTTCTTCTCCAACTAGCTCCTCTGTCATATGCCTAACCCTATCAATGAGTATTCTACCATATATTTTACCAGTCACACTAAGAAGGCAAATACCCCTATGGTTACCACATACTTCTCTCTCCCCTTTTCCTTTGTACAGAGGAACAATTATACCTGATTTCCAGTTCTCTGGAACCCTTCCCTCTTCCCAAGCCAATCTACACAACTTCCATATCCACTCCACAACAATCTCACCCCCATACCTAAGCATTTCACCACACACTCCATCAATTCCTGGGGCCTTTCCCAGCTTAATCTTCTTCATCGCTTCCACTACTTCCGACCTACTGATCTCTTCCTCCCTCCTCTCATCTCTTCTTCTCCCAGCCATTCCCCAACCACTTATACTCACACTGCTCTCACTCTCTACATTCAACAAATCCTCAAAGTGCTCCTTCCATCTCCTCATTTTCTCTCTCTTCTCCACCAACAATCTATTATTCCTATCTTTCACTCCCCTACTATTTCCCCTTTCACACTGCCTTACTTTCTTTACCTCCTTCCAAAACAATTTCTTACTCTCCATCCATTTCACACTCAGATTCCTCCCAAACTCTTCATCCACTTTCTTCTTACTCTCCTTCACCAGTCTCTTAACCTCCCTTCTCCTGCTCACATATACGTACTTGCTGCATATATTTATATATCCCCCAATATTTCTTTTTAACTTTGTTGTTGTTATTTGTAATTTTCTGCACATTTTTGTTAAATAGATTGCCATGATCTGAAGGTATTTTAACCGTTGTTCCCTTGTGAAGAATACTGAAGGTATAAGGGAACCAACAGCTAACAACATTGATTAAATATTTTTACAAGACACGATGTTGTTACATAGCCTATGATTTCATCATCCTTTGTGTAATTCTAACGTACAGTGTGCTGCCTGTTTGATCATGAGCGTGTTCTGCCTCAGTCCCCCCCTTCTACCGTTATAGTAGAGTAAGTCGTCCTTTCTGTTATTCAGTGCGGGATTGTCAACTCTTTGTCCCCATGGCTTCATTTGCGCGTCCTTCTTACAAGTTGTATCAAGCTCTGCCGGCCCCTATATAATGAGCTCAGTCTCTGCATCATTGCCACTTAGATCTGCTCCTCATTTTGTTCACATCTCTGTCCTCCCCTGTATTATTGTGAGTGCTCAGGAAGTCTCCAACCATCTAGCAGCTGTGTAATTTGAGTATAACTGTTATTGCATTTTTCCTTGTACTGTGTACCGTAAGGTGTTGATTTGTAGGCCTAGTAAGGTTTTTTTTGTAATTTATGTAGGATTCATTTTGTCAGCCAGTTTTAATATTATTTTGTATCTGTAATAATTTATCTTGCATTAACTGAGCATTACCCAGTGTATTTTCATTTTATCAGGGCTGACTTAGGTAAATTTACTCTTGCTAATTTCATGTTAATAGAGGCTATTGCAGTTAACCATATATTTAGCCTGTTTTTAGCCATTACATTATCCTTATGAGTCCTAAATGTTTTGTTGTTAGTTTGAGCATTAAACTTTAACTTGTAATTTTACCTAACTCTTTTGTTTTGAACCTGGAACTTTGCGGGGCAGTGGTGATTTTTAGCGTTCTCACTTAAAGTGTACATTATCTTTCTCTGTTCCGTAACAATGTCAACAGAAGATAAATTATGGATGGTTTATTACGTGGATGATAAGTATGATAGTGTGTGTGTACCAGTGATATCATCTGTAAAAGCCAGAGTGGCCATGGCGGGTGGTCCCCAGGGAGGACTACTTATCTAAGTCAGAAAGGATTTTAAGTCTAAGATTAACACTGTTATTGTAAAATAACATTTTATTGTTTTTTACTAAAAAATCAATAGTAAAATAATCATCTTCAGTAATGTATGTTTTCATTAACAGTGATTTATGGGAATGAACTACTTTACAAAGATATATACAGGTTCTGTCAAATCTGCAAACAGTAATTAATGACATTGTAGTCTATGCAGTATACTGTCCTGGAGACTTTAGCGTACATTCTTACTCGGGAAGAACCTGGTGCAGTATTAGCTCATCTATGGGTGAAAATGCCTGATGCTGAAATGTTGGATAGTAACACTTTATGAATTATGGTAATAATACATGTCGATGGTCTGATCATGTGATAGGAAGAAATAATGAAAACGTAAATATAAGCAATGTTAGAGTGCTGTCAGAGATGATCGATTGGGTCACCTGCCTCTGTTCCTCGATCGGTTTTAAGGTGCGCGGTTAGAGAATTATTATTCAATGGTAAAAAGGAAATGTCTGTGAGGTTTATAACGGTAACAATGTCCACAGTGATAGTTATTCTGGTCACTGTTTTCGAAAACTGAATTAATCTGAACTCGAATGATGTTCTGTCTGACTACGAGCGAAGGCGACTCCTTTGCGAGCCTCCCGTCAAATAATGGTATTTTCTTACATATGAGCAGCTCGACCCGGCCCGGCCCAACCCGGCCCGGCCAGGCCCGACCGTAACGCTTTTTAGAAGCTTATATCTCAGCAACCACAGGGCCGATCTCTGCCCATTACTATTTTCCACCACCTACAAGTTTTTGGCTAAAGTGTGGAATTTAGTACTGCGTATAGGTCTCTAAATCTCCTCTCATCCTGAATGCTCTCTTGTTTTTGTGTTTTTTTCATCTCTTAACCATGCACTTTTGCCATTCCTACTTCTTAACAATCATTTTAGAAGAGTTTTTTGTTTTCTATAATCAATTACTCTTAATGCATCAAGTGGCCCTCATACATGCACAATATTTTAAAAGAGTACTCAGATCACCAAGCTTAATCATGATTTTGAACTTGCCGATTTTAAGAAGCGGATATTTTTGCTCTCATGTTCCTAAATTATTATTTTAAAGACTTACATAATGCAGAGGTCTCTTCCCTTACCATTGACGTGATAAGAGCCAGAACAGTGTGGGTACAGAGGCACGAGGAACGTTGGGTTTGTTCACTGTTGAAGGATTATCAACCTATTACTTCTTTATCTGAATTTTGTGTATAGATCATTATGTGTTTATGTGATGTATTTATGCTTATATTAACACTGGCACATTCACATGCACAGTATGTTACCCAAATATTTTTTTTTAAATGTAGAGTTAGACTGATACATATTGATATAAACATACAGTATTATTGTGTTCTCATATAAATGATTTACAATAATTAGTTCTCTATAATTCATGTTACAGAATAAAAGATTGACTGATGGACTGATTGACTGATTTACTACTATTACTACTATTAATGCTGCTGCTGCTGCTGCTGTTTGTTCCTAGTAGCCTACCACCACACGATATTATTCAATTTAGAAGTATTTACGAAATGGCTGGGTTAGACATAGCCTTATTAATCCCTTACCTGTTATGGAAGTACCAAAACTGAACAATCAGTCTGCCATCAGCAAAAACAAAATAAAGACATGATCGTAAAAAGGGGGTTAATCACTACGTGAGGCGTGGAAAAAGCAGAAATTAAAATTACAAGAAGATAGACGAGGGGAAAAGAGAGATAGGAAAAGCATAACTATGTAAAAGAGAGGAAAATGCAGATAAAAAACGGGAGAAATTAGAAAAAAAAGGGAAGAGGTTGATTAGGTAAAAGAAACGAGAGATAAAGACAAAGAAACAAAACATCAGGAAACGGAGAGATCGAGAGAAGCATACAGCATGGCTGAGAGAGAGAGAGAGAGAGAGAGAGAGAGAGAGAGAGAGAGAGAGAGAGAGAGAGAGAGAGAGAGCAAAGAAGAAAACCTGCGGGGGAACACAGTAAGAGCAGAGAGACAAGGTGTGCCACTCTCATCCCACCCATTAGCTTTGTATAAGCCTGGGGTGTTGTCAAGCCACTCGCTGAATAATGCATTGCTTCTTCCAGTGCCTGCCTTTACATTTGGATTTTGTCGCAGTTTACGTGGTGCTTTGCTGTCGAACGAAGTGGAGTAAATGTGGTAGCACTGCGGTGGTAGATGAAGCTATTGTGGTATTTTTGTGTTCAACTTCTCCCATAGGCTTAACAGCCCGTTCCCTTGGGTCCAGCAGTCCACCTGTGGTCACACAAATTATTTCACATGCCGCCACTTCGGCACTAACTCCCACTATCCATACTCAGTGCATGGATGTGTGATTAACGAGGGTGTTGCGTGACATTTCAGTAGATCTTGTGGTTGATAATTTAATCTTTTATGCAGTTTGATTAATGAAACTGTTCCCTGGCCAAGCTTGGGATCGTAGTCGAGTCATTACAGACAACAGACGCCTCTGATAATTATTGTTGTTCTAGCAAGTATTATGTTGTGCAAGTTGTGTCACGACTTTGCCTTGGACATGAATGTCAAACTATATTGTTGGTGTCACATTAATTGTTGGGAAAATGGTTATGGAATTACACGCCACAGTGTTGTTCTCATTATGGTCAAATATCAGTAATTTATGACTGATCAACAGGTAGACGAATGGAATGTCAGTAATATATAACGCAAGAAAAGTAAACATTTACGTCAGATGTTATTACTGACCAGTGTGCCTGCAAGCTGTTCCATTCAGTTTTTGGCATAACTTTCTGATTATGGTGCGATGCTAGTCGGAACGTACTGTGGCCAACGCGCTCTGATATCAGTTCCACAGGTGGCCAGCGGTTTTTCTATAATGTAAATGCTACCAGGGACGTTGATAGCTTTCCTGTCCTAAAACGTTCTGGCCTATACTCTAGTGACCTTGTCTTGAGCCCCTACGCTACAAACGTGTCAGTGTGGACCTGGCCCTGATACTTCCTTTGGCCAAGGAGGGAGAGAGGTAAAGCGTTAACATATTTGGTCCGCAAATAGATAAGTTGGTGTTTAATTCCCGGGCCGATCAGACTCTTGGGCGGTATTTGTTTACCAACGACCCTGTTCGTCCAGTAATACAAGCGACGGGCCTCCTCTCATTTCAATATTATCTCTCTATTAAAAGTTTCCCTGCACATTTCATCCCCTTCCTTCTCTTTCTACACCTCCCGCCTTCCTTTCTCAACCTTCATCCTTCCTTTCCTTACTTTTTCGTCTCTTCATACGCATCCTCTTTCTTTTCTCATTCACTCCCAGTCATTCTGTACATTTATTATTTCTTCGCTTCCTCCCTTAATATCATTCCTCATTCCATCTTTTCCCCCCTGCTTCCATCATCACCTTTTCTCACTCCTCTTTCCTTTATTCTTTCTACTTCGTTCTCTATACTCATTCCATATTTTCCTCTTTTTACTTCATCACCTTTTCTCCTTCCTCTTGTCCTCCTCTCCCCTCCCTGTGTTCCCAGCCCTGAGGCATGATCGAGACAGGAGTCAGGCAAAAATCGGAATTTGTAAATTTGAAAGATTTTATTGTTACGGTGGTGGTGCTCTTCTGGTGATAGTGCTTGTAGAGATGAGGAAGGAGGAAGTGGGGGTGACGACGATGACCGAGGAATAATTGCGGGAAAATGAAAGAAGAATAAGGTGAAAGACAAAGAAGTGGAAAGGAGGAGTCGACAAAGAGAATAAGCATGATGTAGAGAAGACTAAGGAAGAGGAGCTGAAAGATATGTTGCGGAAAAGACGGCAGAGCTACAGATGAGGGGATATGGGTGCACAGAAAAGAATGGTTATGGAGAACAGGCTACATAGAACTGTGTTCTCACTGACCCAGGAGGTTTCTCAGGACTTATTCCCCAGCTACTTTTTTTGCTTACTAAACTTTCATGTTGTCCTGTATGATATTTATAGCTGCAATAATGTCATAGCTTGCATCAAAACGCACGAGAGAATATTAATATGGGCCAAATATTTCGCTGAGAAAAAGGCGTACTGAAGTGTAAGTCGTTAAGAACACTCTCCTTAAAAGAGATGGAGAAATTGGAGTTGCAGCGAGGAAAAGCAGAGTAGATGAGAGAACTGAGGGAAAATAGGTGTGGAAAGCAAGGGGGGTAAGGTGGGAAAGGATTTGGAATGTATAGGTTAAAACTGGACTGAAGGAGAATATGAAAACGAGTGGTAGAAATAATATGAGGGAAAATAATCTGATCCTCATCCATCACGACCTGTTTTCCACTGAGACATGGCGTGGGAGGGCGGTGACAGGAACAGGAAAACACACAAGAAGATGAACCTCCAATAGTGTCGAGTGAAATGGGCCATACATCCATTCACTCATCATTAAAGCCTTCGAAATTCTTGACTCCACCTCACTGACCCAAAATTCTTTACTTAATACTCGTAAAATGCTCTTCATAATGCCTGCGGATTGGAAGATGGAATAAGAGGTACCGAATTGCGAACAGTTTCTTTGAAAGAACGTTTTCCTCTCGCGGTGACGAAACTTGTGCATCGTAGTGAGCAGTTTAGCTGCTCTAGTGTAACCGTTCTATGCAAGTTCGTCGTTAGGAATTAGAAGAAAAATGTCCCCCTCTCTAAATCGCCATAATGCCTGTCACGTATTATATTAACTCATCCTCTTGCCTACTATATCAAGCGATACCAGTCCCTGGACATTAGTCCCCAGCAGTGATCGAGCAGCTGGCCGTGGGGACAGTAAGGTCGGTTTCAGAGTCAGGGCTAATAAGAATCTTTTGGTACTACTATTAGGTTCTTCCTTAGAAACTGGATATACATATATAAGAACATACAACATCCTAACTCTTGCTAGTGAAGTCAGTCAATCTGTTATTCTTGAAACTCTGAAAGATGTAAATTGAAATACCTTTGGCCTCAAAGTGGTTAAAAAACCAGGTGGCATCCACAGTGTTGTTGGTTATATAGTATTCAACAGAGGCAAACAAGAAAAGAAAAAAAAACATGATTTAGGTCTGTGGTAAGGTAATGCCTCGGTGATAGTTAATTGTTAGTTGTTGTTGTTGTTGTTGAGTAACCTCGGTCTGTCTGGCCGACCAAACCCATCAACCGTAGACAACCAGCAGCAACTGTAGTGCCGTCTCCTGCAGTGAACCAATGTTCCCATTCGGTGGCTACCACCTCATCACAGGGAGGCACGTGGAAGTGTAGGTAGATTTTGTTCCTGGATGGACGCCACATTTGCGTCTCTCCACCTAGTTAACAGGGGCACTGTAGTACCCCACATCATCCCGTTATTTGTTATATGGTTTCCACTCAGCGTTGTAAATGGTTTCATGGGTTACAGCAAACCAATGGTCTTCTCACTTAGTGTACAGCCATCTGAAGTAGAAAGAATAATAATAATAAAATGTGACAGAAAATAATGGGAGAAATCGGAAGAGAGGAGGGCAGACACAGAAGAATGATAAGAGTGAAGGAAGAAGTAGGCAGCACTACCTGAAGTGGCTGGATGATGGTCTTCACCACTAACCACTTTAATTTTTTAGTATCAAGAAGTAGTAACAGACCTCACTGTTGAACTAAATAGGGGGTTATAAGTCCTGTACATGTCTCATTATCGGTAGATCTGCTCAGTCAGCAACAACAAGAAAAGTATTTGGTTAAGGGAAGAGGAGGAGGTTGGGGGGAGGGGGGGACAAACCTTAAAAGGGAGTCAAACGTCTGCAGATCAGCCGAGGGGGGAAGGGCTTCTTACCCTTTCCCTCCCGCAATCTGGACGTTGATGGCCTTCCGTCCATCCCGCGTATCTGGACGTTGAGGGCCCTCCCTCCTCAGTGCCGATCTGGACGTTGATGGCCCTCCCACCTCGGCTCCTCTATCTGCTGCTGGAAGTTTGGCGAGCCTCACACCATCCAAACGTATACAGCAGCTCTCTTAGAGCCTCCTTAATTTACAAGCTTTTGTCTGGCGGGCCCATAAATGGCCCGGTCCTCCCAAGGAAGGAAAATCTCAACATCACATCACATCTGCAGATCCGACGGTTAGTTGGGAGTCACTTGGTTAGGTTAAGGTTTGAAGTGGAATGGAGGATGTTAGGTAGACAAAAAGGAACTGAGGAGGGGAAAGGTGATGTGAGAAGAGGAAGACGATGAGGAAAAAAAAAATAGGAAGTGGGGACGAGACAGACAAACCGAGGACTAGGAAAGGGAAGTGGAAATGAGAAAGAGGATTCATGGATTAGAAAGGGGAAGTGGAGAGGAGGAAGAGGTGTGGACTAGAAAGGGAAGGTGAAGGGAACAAATAGGGAGTGGGGACCAGAAAGGAGAAGTAGAGATGAGAAATATGAATCGTGGACTAGAAAGAGAAAGTGAAGACATGAAAGAGGAAGTGGGGACTAAAAAGGGGAAGTGGAGAGAAAAAAGAAAGAGTGAGAAGGAGAAAAGGAAATAGAGTTTGATGGTGGGCAGAAGGAAAAGTAAAAGAGAATTAAGAGGAAAAAATACAGCCAGAAATAGGAGGAAAGTCGAACTCGAAGAAAAAAATTATGGGGAAAATAAAGCTGGGAATAGTGACTGATTATTAGAGAAGAAAATAATAAGATAAAAATAATGTACTGAGATTAGAGAAGAGAATACTGAGCAGAACATGCAGTATGGAGGTGAGAGGATTAAAAAAAAAAAAAAAAGGTCTAAGAGATGTCGAGTTTCCACAGTCTTACAGTGAGTTGTATTTCTAACTGTCCCAGCCGTCTCAATATCGTCAAATGGTGAATATAAGGATAAGGATCTTTTTAAAAATGACTCTGGAGAGTTCCCAATACGCCTTCCTAGGTTATTTATTCTGCACATTATACTCAGTATCCACTAAAATGTTATTGTTGAAAATATGTCATTATTAAACAAAACAGATAACTTGGAACAGAATAGTAAAGTTTATGTAGAATTTATCATTGAGATGTGGTACGGATCCTCTTTTGTCACCTGAAATACGATCTTAATGCCTCACTGGTGACATGTAAGAGGCTCTGGTAAGGCTGTGGTCATGTGTTGCTGGTCCGCTGCACTGCTACATAAGTCTCTACGTCCACGGCCGATGCAATATAACAAACAAATTCGACGTCAGATTCAGGTCCCTTGCGCCAGAACAGCAGATGCATCATGTATGGTGACAGGAATAGTATTTAACTTTTTATTTATCATATTTTGTCATCCCAAAGTGGGTGTCTCCAGATTCTTTAAACAAACTGTACAAATGACATACCAGAATGTACAAAGAAGGATACACAAACAACCTTTGTATTTGCAATTAAAAATCTAATTCCGAATATCAGATTTAAACCCCATTTAAACTTACACAATTCCCTAATGGAACACATTTAGCTATATACGAAAGCATACAGTATATATCGATATATATACATAAACCCCTCCGTACAACAGGGACTTAGCAACACACACACACACACACACACACACACACACACACACACACACACACACACACACACACACACACACACACAAAAGACTAGAGGGAAATAAATTAGGATAATATACACCCAAATATCATACTTATTACTGTCCCACTTAAAAGCAACACCGCAGTCCCCCACACAATAACCCCCCTGGGGCCTGAAACAGACTAACGGTGTACTGAACTCGTACACCTCGCAGGGTATCAGCTACCTTTAAACTACCAGAGTCTCGGACTCCGATACAGCCAAACCTAGACACAATAACATAGCATATTAATACCAGAAAATGTAATTAACCAAAAGGAATGTGCTACCTGAGCTCCACAACAACTGCTGCCCTTCCACCGGCTCCACTGAACACTGTCACTCGCACTGAGTTACTCGACTGCTTTATAATCTCAGCACTTAACTGGGGATCCCCTTAGCTACAGTGTAAATCCCGTCATACACCCAAGGTTCACCATAACACTAGCACCAGTAACGAGGCAGCAGGAGGCGCGACACAGTCCGGGCAACAGCTGGTATGGAACTGCCAGGCCACTCTTCCTTCTCTCTCTCCTCAGCTCGGTAACTGGTTACCTAAATATATTTGTATACGTACGAGATACACCAAATCATTAACTAATGGTTCATACTTTTGCTTGCATTAAACAATTCCAAATACATAACTCATTAAACTAACGAAACAAACCATTTGACAATATGAACAGAACAATTACTAAAGACTTATTAATCACTATCAACTATTCTTCAAATACCTGAACCATCCAGCTAAATTTGAAACAGGTACTCGACTCATCTTCATACAGCATACCGCCATAATTGAACCCTGGGAACATATATATGAAATAGTATCGAATTCATTAGACTACTCAAGAAAAAAAAAATCAAAAACAAAACCAGAGGAAAAGTTGCTGACAATACCTCCCCATTTAAGAAGAAAATCTATTTTCCTATTACATTCTGCTCGAGTAATCAGGTCCTACATTTTCACTACCCTTAATGACCTTCATATTCAACATGTATGGCTGCAGAAATAAGGCCCATCTCATCAACCTCCCAGTAAGGTTCTTAGCGGATTGCAAGTACACAAGTGGCTTATGATCAGTTTCCAAATTAAACGGGTGCCCATACAAGTATGCCTCAAACTTTTTTACACCCCACACTAGAGCAAGACATTCTTTATCTATAACTGAGTAGTTTCTCTCCCTGGGTAACAGTTTTCTACTTGCATACGCGACAGGTCTCTTCACTCCATCTTGCTCTTGCAGTAGCACAGCACCTAATCCTTGGTCAGAGGCATCTGTTCGTAGAGTAAAGGGCCGATTCACATCTGGCAGCAACAACACAGGATCTCTGGAGATACGCAACTTCAATGTTTGAAATGCATTATTTTCCCTATCAGTCCATTCCAACACATTTGGTTTCTGTTTCTTAGTTAGTTCAGTGAGGGGAGCAGCAATGGTTGAGGGGAATAAACCTTCTATAATATCCACTAAGTCCAAGAAAAGACCGGAGTTCCTTCTTTGTCCTAGGTGTGGGAGCTTCATTGATACTGGTTACTTTGTCCTTCATTGGTTGAAGCCTGTCACCCCCCACACCGTGGCCCAGATATTCCAAGCTGGCCATGCCCACATGGCATTTGGAGGGACGAGCTGTAATTCCTGCCTCTTTCAGCTTCCGTAACACCTCACCCAAGATGACCAAGTGTTCCTCCCACGTCTGTGTGTGGATTAATATGTCGTCCAAAAAGTGCTGTACTCCCGCCATACCTTGAAACACCTTCCTCCTTAGCCGGTTAAAACTAGCTGGAGCGTTGATTAATCCGAAGGGGAGAACTTTGAACTGGAATAATCCTTTATCTGTTTGGAATGCAGTGTAGGGTTTACTGTCCTCTTCTAGTGGGATCTGCCAGTATCCCTTACTCAAATCAATCCGTGAAAAACTTGCTTCCATTAAACACTCCAAAAATGTAATCTGGGTCGCCATTGGCTCACAATCAAAAACAGTTAAGGCATTCAATTTCCTAAAGTCCAGACATATGCGGTTGGACGAATTTTTCTTTTTGACTACCACCATAAAAGAATAACAGACTTTGCTTTGCCTGGCTTCTCCACTGAGGTGTTCTCTGCCTGCCTGGGGCCAGATGCAGCAGGAAAATACTGTGTGTACCATATTTTGTTTCCTTCATGCTGAGGTTTGGTCGCCGAGCTGAAGAAAGATATGCTCGTGTGCACATTAGAGATTCGTAAGAGTATTTTCCGTCCAGGTGTTTCAGTGAGACACTGACGCTCGCACTATCATCGTTTTGTTGTGTGGATGACTGGATATTTTTCAGTGCGCTATAATATTGCACTGAACAAACCTGCTATACTTCAGCATTATTCCCCCATCATTGTTCTAATTTATGGCTATTTTTCATCATGAAGCCATATAAGAGAACTGCCATACTTCAGCATTATGTATCCATCATTGTTCTAACTTATGGCTATTTTTCATCATGAAGCCATATAACAGAACTGTCATACTTCAGCATTATCTATCCATCATTGTTCTGACTTATGGCTATTTTTCCAAGCCATAAAACAAATCTGCTATACTTCAGCATTATTCCCCTATCATTGTTCAAACTTATGGCTATTTCTCATCAGTAACTGAACTCATGAAGCTATAAAACGACCTTTCACCAGTTTCTCTGTAACCATATAATCTTTGTATTACAGATAATAGACTACATTTCTTTGACTGCATCTGTCATGAAGGCATTTGGTTGTCTCTCCATCTTTTTTTTTTTTCACTTCCGTCACACTTTCTCTCTCTTTCCTAAAAACCTGGATTCTGTCTACACCAGATGGTTCTTTTTCTTCTCCGCATCGTCATTAATAACGATCTTCCTCAGTTAACGTTTTTGTACCTTTACGTCGGGTGGGTTGGGACACTGAGGATGTAAACTAACAGCAAGCAAGTAGAAAATCATTTAGAACGTTAATAGAGGAAAACAAAAGGATAATGAGAGCAAAACTTAAGAAAAACTGTGGCTGAAATTTGGACCAATATTTTAACCTGTCTAGAAAGAATGAGTGGTGAAAGAAAGGGGGGATGCGATAGAAAAAAAAATACAGCGAGAGGATACTGTGACAGGAGACGAGGTGAAAGCAACAAAAATGTAAGAGAAAACTCTGGGGTGTTGAAGGAAGACCGTATTGGAAGAAATGGAAATTTAATTACTCAGGTTTGTACACACATTCTCACTTCTTTTCTGCCCGACTCTATTGAATGAGATTACTGATACTTCCGGTCTTTCACGTCCACAACTGATTAACAGTCTTCATCAGTCGATCTCTTAGCCTGCGACCCTCACGCTATACTTTCAAACCAAACCCATGGCTTTTCCATACTAGTGGCATAAAGAACATGAGCGAGTAAGGGGAACAGGCAGTACTAAGGTATCTTTACTGACATAATACGGAACCTCACAGACCTTGGCCATCTTAGCAACTCCATTGTTTCGACAGCCAAGGAAAGTTCATGTCCATGTCATCTAACTCTGCTATGGAAAGCCGCTAAGGCGGATGATGACGATGATAATAATAATAATAATAATAATAATATAATAGTAATAATAATAATAATAATAATAATTAATAATAATAATAATAATAATAATAATAATAATAATAATAATAATAAAATAGTAATAATAATAATAATAATAATAATAATTAATAATAATAATAATAATAATAATAATAATAATAAAATAGTAATAATAATAATAATAATAATAATAATAAACTTAATCGATAATAGACATACAGTATAATAAAATTCATGTTATAAATATGCCCTAGAGTCCGATGCAAGAAGTCTCGTCCTTGTTAAAAGGAAATAAGGTCTGTTAATAACAAATATAAAATGTGAAAGCTGTGTTTTAGCGAAGGGAATATGGCCCAGAAGAGTCTAGCTACAATAAGATCTCGTTCTGAAGCCTAATGAGGGGATGTTTTGGAGAACATTCAACATTCTGCTTCACGGTAAATCCTAATCGTAAACCTTCACTCATGTATGGGTTAGTTTTAACGATTCATGTGAGTAGAATTCAACCAGACGCATACGCATTTCCTTTCAACTCAAGCAATTAAATATGACCGAGGTAATCCGCCGCATCGCTTGCTGGAACTGTTTAGTGATAAATCAATGAACCATTTGTTTCAAAAGATGTTAGGAATTCCAAGACTGACAAATTTACTTGGTCTTGGGTCTGTAGAGAGTTTTAATCATGTGTAAGTAAATGTGCTGCTCGTGTTATTACACGGACCCGGGAGAGAGAGAGAGAGAGACAGCGAAGGTATGAGTATTATTTTGATTGCGAATGTGTGTATGAGGGCAGTTGCAATTCCTAGAAACTTTACCCAGCCTTATGTCAGACGATTTTGTAGTATCGTAATGCATTAAATTGTGAAATTTGTGGATATTTTCATTGTATTCATCACCTGTCAATAATTTTGCTCAGAGCCAAAGGGAATAACAATGGGCGTGACGTACAAACGTGGGATGTTTATTTCCGTCATAAAACCAGACTATAATACACAGATGGCCCTGGATCACAAACAAACTGTCGACTGATTCCTTTTCGTATCTAAGCTTTGGTTTTGCAGGAAGGCCATGAAAAGAGAGTGAAAAAACTTTTCAGGTCTCCTTTTCTTCTTGCAATAATATACCTTAATTATATCATTATCATTCAGCAGTATCTTGTCTAATTTTCCTACCTAGAACTGTGGTATGGAATAAGAATTGAGAAAGTACACAAGTGTGAAAACAATGACTAGCATGTCTGTTGAAATCGGCCAGGCAGTTCATCCACACTTCATTCAAGCCCTCGGAATCCTCACTTCATCTCACAGTCTAACCATCTGCACGTAATTGTTTGCATTTTACTTTACAGATGCATTTTACATACATCTGTAAACCAGTGTATAACTGTTGATAATCAAGATAAACAATGGGATGCCAAACCATCGTCTCCTGCATCTCCATCCATACCACACCCACTGAGTCTTAGTTAAGAGAAGACTTCATGGTAACTGTGTGATTTCAGACCCTTGGGTGTTGGGGATTCACAAGCGAACAGACAAATGGTGAGACCCAGTGACGTGCCCAACAGATCGCCACGTCACTCAACTTCTCGTGCATGCAGTAACACTACTCTCTCTCTCTCTCTCTCTCTCTCACTTACGTTTTCAGATATACTTTGTATCGGGTTCAGCAAAATGTTAGCTTGTTCCCTCGAATAAAAAAGAAGAAGAAGAAGAAGAAGGTGAATAAGATTGAATCGGAAAATCATTTGGTGCGTCCTGTGGAGTGCTGGCCGTTAAATTACATAACTTAGGCCCTGGGCGGTGCGATGGGAAGGGGGAGCTTTTGGCGCATTGGTTGGCACATACAACGCACAACTGGAAGGACCCGAGTTCGATTTTCAGGTTGGTTAGCCAGGTGGATTCAGTTTGTTTCCCGAGTGAGTGATTTACATGCTTGCTGGACGGTTGTATGGGATGGGGGAGCCGGTGGTGCATTGGTTGGCACGTACAGTTCGCGGTTGGAAGGGCGGGAGTTCAATATTCGGGCCGGTCAGACTAATGGACTTAACTTGTTCTCCCACCAAGCAAAGGCATTACATAAGTAAATTTCAGGGCAGTTCTATGGGGTGGGGAGCAAGTAGTGCATTGGTTGCAGGTACACATGTCAAATGGAAGGACGAGAGTTCGACTGCTGGGCCTGTTCAACTATAGTCGCTGCGCGCGACTCTGAGGTTGTTATTATCGTGCTCTGGCAACCTACCATTCAAAAGTGCGTCCGATTTCATGTTTAAAATGAGACTCATGTGATTCGTGTATAATATGTTCTTTTATAATAATATTCGTGTATAATATATTCATGCATAATAATATGATTCGTGTATAATATGATACGAAATCGGACGCACTTTTGAATGGTAGGTTGCCAGGGTACGATAATGGCAGCCTCAGAGTCGTGCGCCGCGACTATAGTGGCTTGTGCTTGTTTCTCTGTCCCTCTTCACCCAATAGTATTATTGGTGATCTGGGCCAGGATTCACAAACTTACGATTTATTCCATGGTATTGGGATCTGCTTTTGCAGGAAGAACAAAGGACTCAGGATGGCTCTACCCTTTTCTGCTCTTGTTCTTGCTGTATAAAAAAATATTATCTGCATATAATCGTCCTCTGGTAGCTAGGATCTGCTTTTGCAGAAAGAACGATATATGGTACAAAAGGTGTGGTTAGGCTGCAGCAACATTACAGAAAGTGGGGAACAACGGTACTTATGTTTTATCTTCATCATGTGTGTAAAAAGTTGTTATCAAAGAGTGGTCAACACCTTGGCGTTCTCTGCTTATTCCGCCGTATGATTCACGGAGTGTAAGACAGAGCCATCACTTCCGAAACCCAGTATCAGCGCTGTCTTTCCTTCTCCTGAGATGCGAACTGGTGAGAAAATTTAAGAACCTGTGCGTAGTGAGAAAGAAAAAGGTAAACGCACAAAAGTGCCATGATTTTCTTGACCCTTTCAAACGTGTCGGCTGCGAAAAACTTGTGTGGTTTTACTGTATTATGTACAGTGCATTACATTTATTGTATTACATACTGTGCATTACATTTATTGTATTATGTACAGTGCATTACATTTATTGTATTATGTACTGTTCATTAACCTACGGACTTTGGCATGGCATGAAAATGTAGTGTAGAGTAAGGAAATGAAGTTGTTTAGGAATGTGTGTGGAGTACTGAAACTGGTTAGGATAAGAAATAATGTGATTTGTGAAAGAAGAGACTCAAGGAGGTCTGTGGACACTAGAGTCAAAGAAAGTATGTTTAGAAAGTATGGTCAAGTGAAGAGAATAGTTCTGAATAGAGTAGTGAAAAAGGTAAATATGAGTGAATTTGAAGGTGGGAAGAGGCGTGGTAGGCAAGAAGGTGAATAGATACGGTGAGTGTGTGAGAAAACGAGGAATGGAGGCTGCTGAAGCCAGTGGATTATCTGGTTGGAAGAATTTTGAACCAAGTGTGTGCCAAAGGTTTTGGCACCTTTATGTATTTATTTCTTTATTATATACTGTGTATATCTATTTATATCGATGAAATGATAGTCGGCGAACTGACACTAGCTGGTATGTGGTATGAAGTGCGTAAGTGTTGAAGTTTTTGCCCTTGGGGTGGAGTCACGATGCCGGGGCTTGACTGGTGAGTGAATGGGAGCAAGACTCGCTTAAACAGATTGACTTCTGGTGCATAGGATGAGCATCACCCACGACGTTGATCAATTGCTTTCGAGAACAGTTGGTCAAGGGTCTAGATCATATGGCAATATCAACTCAAAAAAGTTTGTATTTGATGTTTACAACACTTTCTGGCGTTGTTCAGGTCAGATAAAGAGATTAGATACTGAGAATAATCTGCCACAAAGGCCAAAAGTCAAGAACACTGAGCAAAGTCAACTTGACAAATTTTGACCTGAAGAAATGAAGTTGCTGGAAGGGTAAAGGATTAAACAAGAAGGAAGGAAGTCGGTTTTGAGCGTAGTTTGTCGAGGGTCAAGATCACTGGTAAACATTCGGTCCTTAGATCAGGTGATGGATGCAGGTATTGTACTCTCTGAAGCTCCTTCCTGTCTGCTAAGTTTCTTTCTGTCTTTATATGAGGATGATTGAAAATCATGTACAGCACTGGGGTGGAAGGGTATACGAATAATGGAAGTCTGAATTTGAGGGAGGGTAGCCTGATGGTGGACGACAGAGTGACATAGAGGCAATTTTTTCGTAGTCACCCCTTCCGGTATTTCCGGTATTAAGATGTCTTTTTAGCAATGGATAGGCAGTGTTTGATGCATTTGTATGTCATGTGTCGATTAAATGTTAATATAATGTGTCTGATGCATTGGTATGTTATGTGTTGATTTAATGTTAATATAATGTGTCTGATGCACTGGTATGTTATGTGTTGATTTAATGTTAATATAAGGCGTCTGTTGCATTGGTATGTAATGTGTTGATTTAATATTAACATGTATGGTCCCCCCCTGTGGCGGGGGGACACAACCTGGCCGCACTATGGGGTGGTACTACTACTCTGCGGCCAGGTTGTGTTAGGAAGAATACTGCCACAGTATTCCCTGCGTGTCGTAAAAGGCGACTAAAAGGGGCGGGGTGAGGGGACTAAGGACCCCCTCCTCTGTTTTTTAGTTCCTAAAATGAGAAAGGCCAGAGAAAGGGATGGGGGATGGAGTTATCCCCGTACCCTGAAGATTGGGTCTATGAATGTACGTGGATGTAGTACGATTGAGGCTAAAAGGGAGGAGATTGGGAGAATGTTTGTGAGAAGAAAGTTGGATGTGTTAGCTTTGAGTGAAACGAAGATGAAAGGGAAGGGCGAGTCTATGTTTGGAAGTGTGAATGGAAGATTGTCAGGTGTTGATAGAGGAAGGGCAAGAGAAGGTGTGGCCTTGTTAGTGAGTCCGGAAGTACAGCAGTGTGTAATTGAATGGAAGGAGATGTCATCGAGACTGATGTAGGTGAAAGCGAAATTTGAACGTGAGTTGTGGGTGTTTGTGAGTGCATATGGGCCTGGTAGTGAAAGGAATGAAGAAGAGAGGGAGTCTTTCTGGAATGATGTTGATGAGTGTCTGCAGAATTTTGGAGAGAATGTGAATGTGGTAATGATGGGAGATCTGAATGCTAGAGTGGAAAAATGTAGCAGTTGAAGATGTAGTTGGTATGCATGGTGTGCCCGGAAGAAATGAAAATGTGGAACGAATGATAGCGATGTGTGCTGAGCGAGAGATGGTGAGTGGAAATACGCTGTTTGAGAAAATAGATATTTATAAGTATACATGGGTGAGACAGGAGGGTGGAAAGGTTGTTGATAAAGCTTTGATGGACTATGTGGTTGTGTCTAGGAATGTAATAGGAAGAGTGTTGGATGTGAGAGTACCGAGAAGGGGGGGGGGTGGAGGTATGTCTGACCACTACCTGGTGGAGGGAAAGTTAAGAGTAGGTAAGAGATGGATGAAAGCTAGGAGGGTTAGGTGTGGCAGGGTGGTTTTGAAAGTGAGTGAGTTGGATAAAAGAGAGAAAAAGATAGAGTATCAGGAGAAATTGAAAGATGAATGGAACGCAGTGAAAGATCGGGAAAATGGCAGTGTGGAGGAGGAATGGAAGTTGTTTAAGAGTGCTGTGGTGGGGCATGCAGAAGAGGTGTGTGGTGTGAGACGTGTGGGTGGTGGTGTAAGAAAAGGAAGTGAATGGTGTTGCGAGGAAGAAAGTATCGCTGTGGCTGAGAAGAGACGTGCATATGAAGTGTGGCTGCAGAGAAAGGATGAGATGTCATATGAAAGGTATAAGGAAAGAGGAATAGGGCGAGAAGGGCGGTGCGTGATGCTAAAGTGGCAGCAGATGAGATGTGGGGTAGGCGGCTGACAGAGAATTTTCAACAGAATAAGAAAATGTTTCGGAAGGAGGTGAAAAGGGTGCGAAAGGAAGAGTCTGGGAAGGAAGAACGAGTAAAAGCAGAGGATTTAATGATGTTAATTGAAATGGATACAATAAGAAAGAGATGGGCAGAGTATTTTGAAAGATTGTTAAATGTAGAGGAGGAAAGGGTGGCTGAGATTGTGGCGGATGGAAGGGTGCAATGATAAGGCAGTAAAGGAGATGAAAACAGGGAAAGCTGCAGGTATGGATGGGTGTGCTGTGGAATGCCTGAAGGGTGGTGGAGTGACTATTGTTGACTGGTTAGTAAGTTTGCTGAATGTGTGCTTTGTGAAAGGTATGGTGCCAATTGACTGGGCAAGTGCTTGTGTGGTCCCGTTGTATAAAGGCAAGGGTGATAAATATGAATGTACTAGCTTTAGGGGTATAAGTCTGTTGAGTGTTGTAGGTAAGGTGTATGGTAGAGTGTTAATTATGAGAGTTAGAGAGGGTACAGAGGGAGTGATTGGTGATGAGCAGTGTGGCTTTAGGAGAGGGAGGGGATTCGTGGATCAGGTGTTTGCTGTGAGACAAGTGTGTGAAAAGTATTTAGCCAAAGGCAAGGATGTGTTTTGGGCATTTATGGATTTAGAGAAAGCGTATGATAGAATTGATAGGGAGGCTTTGTGGACTGTTTTAAGATTGTATGGACTTGATGGTAGGTTACTAAAAGAGGTGAAAAGTTTTTATGTAAATAGTAGAGCGTGTGTAAGAGTGGGAAATACTGTGAGTGATTGGTTTCCCGTGAGAGTGGGGCTGCGACAGGGATGTGTTATGTCGCCTTGCTTGTTTAATATTTACATGGATGGTGTTGGAAGGGAGGTGAATGGAAGAGTTTTAGGTGGAGGTCGGAGTCTGGTGAATGTTGATGGTGGAGAGTGGAATCTGAAGCAGCTGCTGTTTGCAGATGATACTGCACTGGTGGCTGAGTCAGAGTAGAGATTGAGAGTTGGTAGAGGAGTTTGGAAGGGTGTGTGAAAGGAGGAAATTGAAAGGAAATGAGAATAAGAGTAAAGTGATGAAGTGTACGAGGTTGGTAGATGGTAGGGGGATGAATTTAGTTTTGAATGGTGAGTTGCTTGAGGAGGTAGAGTGTTTTAAATATCTAGGGTCACATGTTGCTGTGGATGGAAAAATATATGCAGAAGTGAAGTTTAGAATAAATGAAGTAGGAAAGGTGCTGGGAGGAATGAAAAAAGTGTTTAGATGTCGTTCGCTTAGAATGGATGTAAAGAGAAGGCTGTATGAGGGTGTTGTGGTACCGACTGCGTTATATGGGGCTGAAACATGGAATATGGGTGTAGCAGAGAGGAAAAGTTTGAATGTAATGGAGATGAGGTGTCTGAGGAGTATGTGTGGAGTGACGCATATGGATCGAGTGCGAAATGATGAAGTGCGAAGGAGAACTAGAGTTGTTCGGGAGATGGCTTGTAGAATTGAGCAGAGGATGTTGCGATGGTTTGGGCATATGGAGAGAATGGATAATGAGCGATTGGTGAAAAAGATAACTAGATCTGATGTGAGAGGTGTAAGGCTGAGAGGAAGACCACGAATAGGATGGATGGACAGTGTGAAGAGAGCACTGGATGCAAGAGGGATGTCTGTTGAACAAGGAAGACTGGCTGTGCGTGACAGAAATAAATGGAGAGAAATTGTGAATGAATAAGTGATGACGCAACCCTGAGGGGATATTCTCCCGCATTTAGTCTGATCAGCTAGTCAGGTCAGGTGTGGGTAAGGGGATGGGTCTGTTATGATGTGGCAGGGGTAAACCAGTTCTGCTGTCGGGCCCTGCTGCAGAGGTCACTGATTGCATTGCGCAGTTGACCTTTGTGCGGTGTGGCGCGGTGAGGATCTGTCCGTTCTCCCCTTTGGGGCTAAGATGCGAATGAATGTGTTTGAGTGGATGAGTAAATGGGGAGTGTGTCGTCCTGTCTCGGCTACCTCCCTTTCCTTGGGGGAAGCAGCCTAGGTATATAGATAGACAGATAGATGGTCTTTTATGTTTTAACATTAATAATTATAATATGTCTGCTACATTCGTATATCATTCGTTGATTTAATGCTAATGTCTTATGCACTGCTATGTTATATGGTGATTTCTATCTATCTATTGTCAGACACCTTAATCCCGTAAGGGGTGGCCACAAACAAATTGCCTCCATGTCGCCCTGTCTCCCCCCATTTCACAGCCCTGCACCCAGGTCACACACCCCTCTTTCACATACCTCTCCACTCCATCCCTCCATCTCATCCTTGTCCAATCCCTCCTTCTCCCCACCTCCACCTCACTCACATTCTCCTCGTCAGTCTCTTGCTCTCCATCCTCTCCATATGGCCAATCACCGAATTGTATTTCTCCTAAAGCTTTCAATCGCATCCACATCCACACCACTACGCTCCTTCACTTCTTTATTCGTCAGTCTGTCTCTCCATGTGACTCCACATGCTCCTCTCAAATAACTCACTTCCACTGCTCTCACACTTGACTTGTGTCCCTCCAACAAGGTCCAAGCTTCACTTTCCATACGTTAGAGTTGTTATCACAATACTGACATGTAGTAACTTCTTTACTTCCATGCTCACTTCCCTGTTTCTTATCACTGCTTCCAATGAACCAGCAACCCTTCTTCCTTGTTTTACCCTATCAAGCACCTCATCTTCTAAACTCCCATCCTTACTCATCACACTACCCAAGTACTTAAACGCACCTACATTTTCCATTTCCTCCTCATCCAGCGTCAATGTACATTCAGTGACTTCAGTTCTCTCGGAGACCATAACTTTACTCTCCCCTATATTCACCTTTAGCTTCCCTTTCTTACACATTCTCCCAAACTCATTCTATCTGTCTATCTATAGCCCGACTCCCTAATCCCGCAAAGGGTGGCTGCAGACAAAACGCCTCCAAGTCGCTCTGTCACCCACCATTTGACTACCCTCCTCCCAACTCACGCCCCCCCTCCCTCATATACCTCTCAACTCCATCCCTCCACCTCATCCTCGGTCTACCCCTCCCTCTCCCTCCCTCCACCTCACCTACATAAACCCTCTTAGTCAATCTTTCATTCTCCATTCTCTCCACATGTCCAAACCACCTCAGTGTATTTCTCCTAATCTTCTCAACCACATCCACATCCACCCCACAACGTTCCTTCACTTCTTCATTCGTCAACCTGTCCCTCCATGTCACTCCACATGCTCCTCTCAAGTAACTCATTTCCACTGCTTTCACTCTTGACTTGTTCCCCTCTTGCAAGGTCCACACCTCGCTTCCATACGTCAGGGTAGGGATCACAATACTATCATGCAGTGACTTCTTAATTTCCATACTCACCTCCATATTTCTCATCACTGCTTTCAGTGAGCCAACAACCATCCTTCCCTGCTCTACCCTTTCACGCACTTCACCCCCCCAAAGTTCCATCCTTACTTATCACACTACCCAAGTACTTGAATGCACTCACATTCTCCATATCCTCACCATCCAACCTCGCTGTACATTCTGTGACTTCATTCCTCTCAAACACCATAACTTTACTTTTGTTTACATTAACTTTCAGCTTCCTCCTCCTACACACTGTCCCAAATTCATTCACCAAACCTTGCAACTCCCATTCATCTTCACTCAACAATGCTGTATCATCAGCAAACAGCAACACCTGAATCTTCCAAATCTCACCCTCATTCATTAGAGCCACCCCCACATCCACTGCCCTACCTTGAACCTCCCCCCATCCATGTATATATTAAACAGCCATGGAGATATCACACAACCCTGTTTCAGTTCCATATTGAGATCAAAGAACTCACTCAGCTCACCATCCACTCGCACCGTAGCCCTAGCTCCTTCGTACATACTCTTCACAGCATTCAACAATTTCCCCTCCACCCCATATATTCTTAATACCTTCCACATACCTTGCCTATCTATTCTGTCATAAGCTTTCTCCAAGTCCACGAAACTCATTCACTAAGCCTAAATAGGTAAATTTTTAGAAGTAACCAACGTTTTCTTTTATTATTATTTTTATGTTTTCCAATGCAAAATACTCTGTTTTAATTAGTTTTGACCTTCATTTTTGGGGGAAAATCCCCCTTTTGGAATTTTGAGTAAGATTTCCAAAAGGGGGTTGATCCCCCAAAATCAAGATCAAAATTAATTAAAAACACACTATTTTGCATTAAACTAACCCAAACTAACTTAACCTAATCTAACCTAGGCCTAACCTAGGGCCTGACATAGACCGAGTGCACACGCCTGCACCAGCCAATATGGTGCGACATTCAACCGCTACTGAGCGATAGCCTAACCTAAGCCACTATATGACTACCCCTACAAAATTTGCTCCCCCAACTCAGACTAGACTTAAAAAGTAGGTCTTAGTTAGAATAGTTCAGGGACGTAATATAATGAAAACTGGTAATGTTGGTTACTTCTAAAGTTATACCCAGAAGTCGGTACACTATATCATAATGGAGCTAGAAGAAAGAAAAACTCCAGCAGGAGGCCGTCGTGCTGCCCGCTCAGAAACCAAAACACAGACGACTTGAATCTTCCCTTTTAGGGATCCTTACTATAAATGAACTTTTAAACTGTCTATGATATTTTCTCCTAGAAATGTGGATAAATATCACAAAATGTATAGGAACTTACTGGTATAATATTAGCCTCAAGTGTCATCGTTCAACTGAAAAAAATAAATACGACTCGATGTGGATAATACACATTAGCGTTAAAATGTATAAAAACATGGGATATTATAGTGCAAGGTGTAAAAATACTACTGGCATTAATTTCCAACCTGTACAATTCTCTCTCTCTCTCTCTCTCTCTCTCTCTCTCTCTCTCTCTCTCTCTCTCTCTAACTTAAAGATAAACGTGGTCTTGTTCTGACAGTGTGTGTCTCTCTCTCTCTCTCTCTCTCTCTCTCTCTCTCTCTCTCTAACTTAAAGATAAACGTGGTCTTGTTCTGACAATGTCTACTCTCTCTCTCTCTCTCTCTCTCTCTCTCTCTCTCTCTCTCTCTCTCTCTCTCTCAACCGTAATGTCAGGATATGGTAGGATAGATTAATAAGCTCTGTACGATAGGTTAGGTTAAGTTAGGATTGCTTTGGAGGGATCAAGTTAGGTTAAGTTAGGTTAAGATCGGTTACGATTTGTTTGGTTAGGTCGTTAGGTTAGTAATAGTTAGGTCTAATTAGGTTTGGTTAGGTTAAGATTGGTTTGGCTAGGTTAGGGTACATCAGGTTAGGTTAGAATTAGTTTGTTTAGGTCAGGTTAGGTTAAGATTAGTTTGGTTCGATCAGGGTTGGGTAGGATTAGTTTGGATAGGTCAGGTTAGGTTAGGATTAGTTTGGTTAGGTCAGGTTAGGTTAGGATTAGTTTGGTTAGGTCAGGTTAGGTTAGGATTAGTTTGGTTAGGTCAGGTTAGGTTAGGATTAGTTTGGTTCGGTCAGGGTTGGGTAGGATTAGTTTGGATAGGTCAGGTTAGGTTAGAATTAGTTTGGTTAGGTCAGGGTTGGGAAGGATTAGTTTGGTTAGGTCAGGTTAGGTTAGGATTAGTTTGGTTAGGTCAGGTTAGGTTAGGATTAGTTTAGTTAGGTCAAGGTTTGGTAGGATTGCTTTGGTTATTTTAGGTTAAGATTAGTTAGGCTAGGTTTAGATTAGCTTGATTAAGTCAGGTTATCTTGGGATTACATTGGTTAGGTTGCTATAGGTTAGATGAGGTTGGGTTGGTAAATTAGTTTGTTAAACGTGGATTAGGGTGTTAGGTTAGGAGAGATTTGGTTAAATTGGGGTAGGTTGGTTTAAGCCATGTTGGTTTAGACTAAAATTAGATTAGATTAGATTATTACAGGTAGGTTATGTCCAAGTAAATTGGAGAAATAGAAGAAGAGAAGGATGGGAGGAAGAAGTAGATACAAGGAGAGTGGAAAGGTTACAAGAGGATGAGAAAAAGGCAGAATATAAGAGAGAACTGAAGGAACGATTGGGTTAATATGAATTGGAGCAGATGGGGGACGTGGAGGGTGTGTGCAAGATAATCACAGAAGAAATCTGTGCAGCATGTGAGGTGGTGTGTGGGGTGAAGAGAAGAAGAAAGGGGGTGCAAGGAACAGCATGGTGGAATAAAGAGGTTAGACAGGCTGTGGCACAAAAGAAAAAAAGTATATAATGAATGGATGAGAAATAGGAGCGGAAGAAAGAGTTATATGAAGAAAGGAAGAGAGAGGTGAAATGATTAGTAAGAGAGAGTAAGAAGAGAGTGGATGAGGAATTTGGAAGGAATTTGAGTGTCAAGTGAAGGGAATATAAGAAAATGTTTTTGAAAGAGGTAAAGGGAATCAGACAGGGTGGCAATGAAGTTAGCAGGGGAGTGAAAGATAAAAATGGTAGATTACTGGTGGAGAAGGGAGAAAAAGTGAGCAGAAGGAAAGAACACTTTAATGAATTGTTGAACACAGAGAATGAAAGTAATGCGAGTATAAGGGGCTGGAGAATGGCTGGGAGGAGTGAGGTGAGAAGACGGGAAGAAATCAGTAGCATGGAAGTTGTGGAAGCGATGAAGAAAGTCAAAATGGGGAAAGCCCCAGGAATTGATGAAGTGTGTGGTGAAATGCTGAAGCATGGGGGAGAGATAGTAGTAGAATGGATGTGGAAGATATCCAGATTGGCTTGGGAGGAAGGTAGAGTCCCGGAGGATTGGAAGTCAGGTATAATTATTCCTTTGTACAAAGGGAAAGGGGAAAAAGAAGTGTGTGGTAATCATAGGGGCATTTGTCTTCTTAGGGTAATAAGAAAAAGTATATGGCAGGATACTTACTGACAGAGTTAGGAAAATAACAGAGGAATTCGTTGGAGAAGAACAGGGAGGCTTTAGGAAGGGATGAGGTTGTGTAGATCAGATATTCATTCTTAGATCTTTAGTGGAAAATTTTCTAGAGAAGGGAAAGAAGTTGTATGCGGCCTTCATGGCTTAGGAGAAAGCATATGACAGGGTGAATAGACAAGGACTGTGGAAAGTATTAAGAATATATGGAGTAGATGGGAAGATGTTGACTGCCGTGAAGAGTATGTATGAGGGTGCTAAGGCTGCAGTGCGCGTGGATAGTGAAGTGAGTGAGTTATTCTATTTGAAGGTTGGGCTGAAACAGGGATGTGTCATGTCTCCCTGGTTGTTCAATCTGTATATGGATGGGGTTATGAATAAGATACAAGTTAGGGCAGTGGATTTTGGAGTGGCCCTAATGAAAGAGGGCATTGTTTGGAAACTCCCTGTACTGTTATTTGCAGATGATACTGTGTTGTTAAATGAAGGCGAAGGGGAACTGCAAGGCTTGATGGATGAGTTTGGGAGAGTGTGTAAGAAACGGAATCTAAAGGTGAATGTAGGGGAGAGTAAAGTGATGGTCTTCGAGAGAGGTGAAGTCAGTGAATGTACAGTGAGTTTGGATGATGAGGAAATGGAAAATGTGAGTACGTTTAAGTACTTGGGTAGTGTAATGAGTAAGGAGGGAAGTTTAGAAGGTGAAGTGCTTGAAAGGGTACAACAAGGAAGAAAGGTTGCTGTTTCCTTGAAGGCAGTGATAAGAAACAGGGAAGTGAGCACGGAAGTGAGAAAGTTATTACATGACAGTATTGTGATACCATCTCTAACGTATGGAAGTGAAGTTTGGACGTTGTTGAAGGGACACAAGTCAAGAGTGAGAGCAGTGGAAATGAGTTACTTGAGAGGAGCCTGTGGAGTCACGTGGAGAGATAGACTGACAAATGAGGATGTGAAGGAGCGGTGTGGTGTGGATGTGGATGTTGTAGGAAGCGTTAGGAGAATCATACTGAGGTGATTTGGCCATGTGGAGAGGATGGAGAGTGAGAGACTGACGAGGAGAGTGTATGAGAGTGAGGTGGAGGGGGAGAGAGGGAGGGGAAAGCCAAGGATGAGATGGAGGAATGGAGTGGACAGATATATGAGAGAGTGAGGTGTGAACTGGTAGAGAGGCAGTGCAATGGCAGGAGACAGAGTGACATGAAGGCGATTTGTTTGTGGCCACACCGTATAGGATTAAGGTGTCTGGCAATAGATAGATAGATAGTTAGGCTAGGTTTTAAATAATGTGATGTTAAGTTTGAGGTGCCTAGTTGCGTTAAATTTCGTTAATATTCGTACTATATGTGGCAATGTAGAGTTCCCAACACTCTTTGCCAGCGATTTATTCTCCACTCTTGTCCTAAATATCTTCTGTTAATGAAGAAAAAATAGTTGATATTAAAACGATAAAAAATTGACAACATACATGAGAATATTAAGAAGTAATACGGAGACTAAATCACTAAGGAAAGGGTGTATGCAACACAAATCGCTGAGGAAGAGGTGTATGGAGAAAAATCGTTAAGGAGAAGATGTATGCAAAATAAACAGCTAAGTAGGAGGTCCATGGAAAATAAATCGGTAAAGAAGAGGTGTACGGAAAATAAATCACTATGGATGAGGTGCTACAACGGCACTGAATCTATTTAGAATACGACCCTAATTGATTTTAAGTAATTATGGTGAGTAAATGTTATTAGCAATAGTAATTACACCCCAGGTTCATCTTAAACGCGAAGCTGGTGGACTGAAGGCTGACACTCTCCTGCAGTTCCCCAAACTCCATTCGGGATGAGAAAGGGATTGACGAACATTTGTATAACCAGGCAGCTCCTCCGCCCGGACATATGGGTGCCACCACGTGAAGGCGTCCCTCAACAGCACATAAATTAGGATAGAAAAGAAGGTATTATGAACAAACTAATAAGCAAACAGCCTTGCTTGGGATAGCACGGTAAAAATCCTTTCGAAAAATTATTTTAAAATACTCGATGCGACTTCAGGAGAAAAAATGCAAATTATTTTTTTTTTCTTTTTTTTTTTTTCTTTTTTTTTGCATGAGGGGAGTTTGCAAAATCATACCGATGACGGAGTAAAAAATTTGGTCACTGAAGTTGCATTCGAGAGTAAGGATGCAACTGATAGTTTTTTTTTTAGCAGTGTTTGGTTTAATTGACGTTCTGCGTGTGCGTGTGTTTGTATGTATGTATGTGTGTGTGTGTGTGTGTGTGTGTGTGTGTGTGTGTGTGTGTGTGTGTGTGTGTGTGTGTGTGTGTGTGTAATTTGGATCAAATATTCTGGATGGAACGAGGATCACCCAGGAGAAGAGTAGGTCGAAGGTCAATGTCACGGGGCAAAGTCGAATATTCATCCCTTAGATCAGTTTCTTTGGGCGGGTGATATACTCCCTGAATGCCCCTTCTTGTACGCTTACAACCCTTTCATTACGAGCGAGAATACTTGTAGAGGGGGATCTTTCCTATGCTGAAAAATCTTCTTGTGATTCGGACAACTGTAGCATTACAAGTATAAAAACACGTTTTATAAAATGTACGGAGACACCAAGATGGCAGTGCGCCATAAACCACTGGAACAAAGTCAAGGCAGTAAAAGGGGATATAACCCCAACCCTACAGTTTTTTTTTATGGCACACTTTTTATACATCATGTGGTTGGGTGATAGTTATGCCATAAGCATAACACTTTTCTTTTGGGGTTAGACCAAAATGGCATTTCCTGGAAGGGGAAACATACACGCCAAACGAATTTAACCAGTTGAGAATGAGTCACATGAGTCAAAGTGATATAACTGTTTGGTGTCAGTACGAATAATATATACTGTATACTGTATATATATATATATATATATATATATATATATATATATATATATATATATATATATATATATATATATATATATATACTCTCATACCAACATAAGTTGGCTGATACCCAGAACATCTTAATGCTGACGATTGTAAAAAACCTAAGAAAGGCTGAAAAGCCAACTCTAGGAATTGTGGAGAAAGTTAATGCAATAGAAGGAAACAGTACACTATTCCAACACCTCTCAGTGATCATGGAACATACTGACATAATAATACTACAGTTAGACAATACTAGAGCTCATTATCAGGCTTTCATGAAAGGCTTTGCTAATGCTGGTTATGGAAGGATCACCATTAATTTACCACCCATTCGCAATCTCCATCAAATAATTAGTCAAGGCATACATAAGCATGGTTTGAAACCTTTGTTTGAGGAAAGAAATATGATGTTCTATTATCCATATTTGGAAGCAACAGTCACAGCATCAATAGTAGTTCATGTACTGTATCAATAGTAGTTCATGTACTGTTCGTAACAGATGATTTTTTCGCAGTATCAAATATACCCTTTTCCTTAAAAATCTCTCTCTCTCTCTCTCTCTCTCTCTCTCTCTCTCTCTCTCTATATATATATATATATATATATATATATATATATATATATATCTCATTAGTCGTCATCAACATAAAAACAGAAGTCATCATGGTCTCCAAGAAACAGGACGCTGTCACTTTCATTAATGAAACAACAATTGAACACAAAATTCGCACATCATTACATGCATTTCACCCTTGCCCTGCGTACATCTTCAAGTTTCACACAACTGTGATAGTCCCTTGTGAAATGGCTATCATAAAAAATCACATCCTTCATCATTGCAACTTCATTTTCGCTCCAGATAAACTCATCCATCATCAACGCATTGGACAATCGCAGTTCTTCTACTTCACTCACTATACATCAGTTTTTGTGACTTGCCCAGATACACCTCCAGCCCATACATGAGCATCTGGTTTATACATCTCACCAGATTACTGTGCAGTTCTGACACCTACATTATCCACGTCGCCCACTAAAAACCATTATGCCAGTCTCAACCACACACACAAGTACTTCCAGCCATTACCTAGGATGAACTTAAGTATAAGTGCACACATTAAGTTGACTTCACCCAAGTATGAAACCATGCAACTTATTACACAATACAACCTTGGGAAGAATACAGAAGGATTATGTTCAACCCATATTATGTATACAGCCCACCTCCAGTCATCTTTATAATTTTCTCCATCATATTTGCTATATTACTTTCGGCCATGCACAGAATGCAAGCCAGGATTGCTACCCAGAAATCAGTGTTTAAGATCTGTTCTGTACAAGTGAGACAAATTGAGTTCTGTCTGTAAATACTGTGTGGGTATATATAATTATATATATATATATATATATATATATATATATATATATATATATATATATGTTTGTGTGTGTGTGTGTGTGTGTGGAGAGAGAGAGAGAGAGAGAGAGAGAGAGAGAGAGAGAGAGAGAGAGAGAGAGAGAAAGTCCTTCTCATAATATTATAATTGTAACTCCAAACACTAGCATTACTGCATTTTTTTTTTTTTTTTTTTGCTAGGATGAAGGAACCAAAGGCCACGAGCCCGCAAACTGTTCCTTCCAAGAGAAAAACAAAATACAAGAGAGAGACAAATTCAAGATCCGATCATTTCGAGGTGCCTGGACACACTGCGTTTGAAAGACTGGAGATCATAGGAAGCAGGAAATACAGACAGAGGGAGATAGTTCCAGAGCTGACCTGTTGCATAAATGAAGGACTGGGAGTAACAGTTAACTCTTGCATTAAAGAGTTGGACAGAAAAGGGATGAGAGTTTGCTGTTAGACGGGTGCTATGCGCCCGTCGTAGAGGTGGAGGGATTCAGGCAGACAGCTCAGAGGACCAGTGACCATTGAAGTAGCGATAAAAAAGAGAGAGAGGTTGAAGGAAGCCAGTAAGAGAAGGAGAGTTAATGAGACGAAAAGCCTTTGACTCCACACTATGTAACTACAAACACTATCATTACTGCAATTAAATTACAATCGCTACTATACTGTAACTACAATTTATTGCAACCGCAATTATGTAACAATTGCATTAACACAATGTAACTACAGTTTTATTGTAGCCACAATAATGTAACAGTTGCATTAACAAGATGTAACTACAATTTTATTGCAACCACAATTATGTAACAATTACATTAACAAGATATAACTACAGTTTTATAGCAACCACAATTATGTAACAGCTGCATTAACAAGATGTAACTACAGTTTTATTGTAGCCACAATAATGTAACCGTTGCATTAACAAGATGTAACTACAGTTTTATAGTAACCACAATTATGTAACAGTTGCATTAACAAGATGTAACTACAATTTTATTGCAACCACAACTGTGATATGTATGCATTATAAAGGCACAAGTATATATCTCATATCACAGTTATGATACTTTTACAATATTATGCATTGCACTTAATTAGCATACAAGTTGATTGTAATGTGTATAGAATATGCATTAATATGTTATGACAGTATTTACTGTCGTAAGTACGACAACTTTGCATGACCGAGAGATATGTAGGCATTATATAGGCACTAGTATATATCTCATATCAAACTGTACAGGATGTAATGTCTGCTGGAGACACACAGCTTCTCACTAGGAATGTCAATCCGCATAACGTATATCCACAATGTTGTTGTCCCAGACCATCACGAATGTCTTAACATATGATGTACCGGGGTATCTGAAATAATCTCTCTAGACGATCAAGAATTTCATGACGTTTTCAAACATGTGGGGTAACCAGCTCAAGTCGGTTAGTCCACGTGAATGGAAATCTACCAGACACTTCACACACACACATCCTCTCCAAGCTGTATATAATGTCGGAGAGATTCCCTACAAGTCAGAAGGGGTTAGAGAGGGTCCGAGAACACGATCGAGGGCGGAAGGCAGGGGATAGGATCAGCTAGGAGGTTTTGCCGTCACGCTACCTTACGCTGTAAATCACAGTTCAACAGAACTGTGTACAGTAAACTCCGTAACCCAAGAGTGCTCTGTAACTCACCTCGCTTATGATATACAAAGGGGAAGGGTGAGAATGAGAGAGAGAGAGAGAGAGAGAGAGAGAGACCTACCTATTTACTCTAGTCGACGACACACCATTTTATTTAGCAGCAGCAAGTTCGAGCCATACGACACCTCACGACTTTATACTGGCGGTGCTTTGACGATCAACAACCAACCTACCTATCTCTCTACATCTACCTACTGCCACGCTCATCGACATCAGTACGAATAATACAGTATGTATATACAAGAGGTTATAATACACACACACACACACACACACACACACACACACACACACACACACACACACACACACACACAAACACACACACACGCACACATTTCCCTTCTCATAACCAAATTCTCTCTCTCTCTCTTTCTTTCTCTCTCTCTCTCTCTCTCTCTCTCTCTCTCTCTCTACTGCACTAAAAGTTAATGAAATGAGCAGGAAAGGGGATGACTAGGGTAAGGGGTCGAGAAATTCCCGTGCCGAAATGGAAATAATAACCATAACAATAGCCTAGCCGAAATACCAATAAAAACAGAGGCTGTATTGCACTGTTGACGTGTATTGCAAGGTTAACTGAACAAAAAACAGAAGGATGAGATGCCAGGGTAAACTTTAATGCAGTATTGGCCGATGTTGTTGTTGTTGTGGTGGTGGTGGTGTGGTGGTGATAATGATGATAATGATGATGATAGTGCAGTTGTTGTTGTTGTTGTTGATGATGATGATGATGATTCCGATGATGATGATGATGTAGTCCCAGGTTCATCAAACGTTAACCAAATGGACTACAGAATGAAGCTGCCATTCTGCAGTCCACCATGGTCCTTTTGGGGGGATAGGGAAGGGGTTGAGGAACGATTGTATAACCAGGCACCTCCACTGGCCGGTCATATCAGTGTCACCTAGTCAAGGCGTCCCTCGCCAGTGCCGCGCAGTACTAGGATTCGAGACAATATGGGTGGGTAGCTTATTACCCCTTGTGCGCGAAAGAGTGGGAGGGTGGGGAGGTTATGTGTTGGTCCGGTTTGTCTGTCTGTTAACAATATTAGGGAAAAATGAATGAATGTAAGTGTATCAAATTTTGGCATTATTACTGAGGACCATCAGAGGAATAGGTCGTTAAGTCTGGAGCGAAATGGTCATAGCTCATGCACTGAACCCACACAAGTTTTTATCTAATTTGAACCAAACATGGTGTAACGATGGAGGGACAGAAATGGGTGAGGTGATTCCTGATAACAATCGGTCAGGGGAAAAGATCACAGGGAAGGTCCATGGTTCGATCCTTTAACTCAAATAGTATTCATTCGATTTTGATGAAACTTGGTGGGCGGGTTTACGGTTAGCCTCGGATGATGTTATTCTATTTTCGAAATAATGAGCCAAAGGTGAAGGTCATAGGGTGAGGTCAGGCTAAATACTACAGACTCGATTTTACCAGACTTGGTGAGTGAGTTAAGGGTAAGGTAGGGATGATGTAGTTGTATGTTGAGATTAATGAATCAAAGGTCAAGGTCACTAGGAAATGTCAAATGTTCAGCTTTATGACACCTCCATAAGATCTCTTCGCCCCTGTCTAGTTCGAACACATATCTCCTCAGTCTCGAAGCATCCAGCATTTTTTCACAACTATTCCAGCATTCTTTACCACTTTTCCTGCATCGTATCGCCACTTTTCCTGCATTTTTCAGCTACGTTTCCAGCATATTTCACCAATTTTCCAGCAATTTTCATCATCATTTCTCCCGCTGTTTTTCACTACTTTAACAGCAGTTCTTTCACCACTTTTCCAGCAATTTTTTCACTTCATTTCCAGCAGTATCTCTATCACCTTTCCAGTATTTTGTCACTACTTTTCCAGTAGCTTTTCATCACTTTTCCAGCATTTTTTTTTCTACTTTTCCAGCATTTTTTTCACTTCTTTTCCAGCATTTTTTCAATACGATACTCCAAAACTACAGACGCTCCCTGCTTGTGCGGACGAGCATTTAAAACATTTAACGGGGCGGGCGTTATACTCTGTGGGTCTTTCTTGTATTATATATGGCTCTGGAGATGTCGTAACACCTCTTCCTTGGTGATTTATTCTACCATTACACCTCAATGCCATCGTGTGTGTTACTGAGGCAGACTGTGTCGATATTAAGAGAAATACCATAACCTAAGAGAGAGAGAGAGAGAGAGAGAGTCACTTCCACTCCCCTTAACGTTATACGCCCCAACTATTGTGTTCTCTCTCTCTCTCTCTCTCTCTCTCTCTCTCTCTCTCTCTCTCTCTGCCTTCCTAAAAAAAAAAAAAAAAGAAAACGCGATCAGCCCGGGCGGAATAAGCCCCGCCTTCCTGATGACGTCACAGCCAGCTTCAGCCAATCATGTCGTTTCCCGCGCGAGCAGAGCGAAGGAGCCTTCAGATGTGACACAACAATACATTGTATTACAAGTTTCAAATTATATTGATTTATATTTACTTTCCTCAATCATCTCTTGATATCAACTACAACGATTTGTAATAACTATATAGGACTGGTATACTTGACCGCTTACAGGTGATCGGAATTACTGATTTAGAGTCGGAGATTATAATGACTTATATTTTTAATTTCCCCATTAACATCGTCTTTTTGAGTGTTAATATTATGAATTAAACTTTTTGCCTGTCCTATGAACGAACTTTATCAATCAGTTGGTTAATTCCTACAATATTCACTGTCTATGACTAAATATACTAAATGTCTTATTTTATACTCCTCTATCTTGTTTCTAGGTTCAACACACACACACACACACACACACACACATAATTTCTTGATGCTACAGTTTCATGATAATTCACATTCGATGTTGTACCCAATTATTTTTCCATGTCCTTTCTGTGTTGGTTGTTATATTATTGTGCGTTTAGTATAACATTGTATGGCCTTACGTGCATCCTGTAATCTTCACATTGAATTCTTAAATATCAACACATACTTGTGGAACTAACATTCTGCTTTTCTGCACAATGTGCGCTTGATGAAATTAAAATCCCCCCCCCCTTTCCCAGTGTGAGTTATGGCCCATTTTGCCGTCATTGCTTGACGTTGCCCAGGGTGCACCGCGAGGAGGCGGGCCACGTTTACACCCCATTTTTTTTTTTTTTTTTTTTTTTTACATCAAAACTATATACACTGCCATGGATGTAATCTGGTCTTAATCTTCATCACTTTCGGCACTACTTTCATCAGATGATAGTAAATCAACTGTGAATGATTCACATAGGTGCTCATAAGCAACATCTTTTTTTCGATAATCTCCTTCAATTTTATGTACATGATCAATGCATTTTTGCCAATTTTCCTTCGTTACCTCTTCAATGGCTTGCCTGGTTATATTCTCAACATTTTTCATATTTTGATTGCTGTTGGAGTTCCGCTTACTGATTTTATCTTTTATTTGAGCCCAGATTAATTCAATTGGGTTGAACTGGCAGTAATACGGTGGCAGCCTCAAAATTCTGTGTCCTGCAGCAGAAGCGAGTTCATCAATTTCATATTGCTGAAATCTTTTCTTGTGTATCTTTACTATCTGTAGCAGTTCAGGTCTTGAGTGAGTGGGATCATGTTCGATGGAATTTTCTTGTAGCCACTTGATTATTTCGGGCTTCCGTGTCTGACTTGTGGGTGCTTTGTTAAGTTGCTTTGAATGGTAAGGGGCATTGTCCATCACTATTAGTGATTTAGATGGAATATTAGGAAGCAGTTGATGGAGGAACCAGTCTTTAAATGTGTCATGGTTCATAGAATCATGATAGTCTCCTTTATTCCCATGCTTTGACCTGAACATCAGAAGTGCACCTGGGACAAAGCCATCAGCTCCTCCTGCATGGACAATAATGAAACGTGCTCCTTTGCCACTTTTAAGTCTGGGTCCAACTACACCATCCTTGGTTGTCCAGCATCGTTCAACGCTCGCATTTTGATTTACCCAGGTTTCATCCACAAAAATTTCAGGTCTTGGCTGGTCACTTCTTCTGTTCCTTTCTATTTCTCTAAGGTACTTGTTTCTTTCAGCAACGATGTCATCTCTTTCCATGAGTAAAGCTCTGCTGCTGTTGTGCTTCTTATACCTAAATCCAAGATCTTTGACGAGTATCCTTAGAGAAGTTTGTCTTCCAGCAAATGAAACTGGTGGCTCCTTCACTTTTTCGTGTAGAAGTTCCATGGTTTGTAGCTCGCCTCTTTCGTAAAAGGCCAAGATTTCTCTTCTAATCACATCTCTGGCAAAGTCATCCACGGCATCAAATACAGGGCAAACTCTTTTCTGATATATTGGTGATGAAATTACTCCCGTTTCACTTAACCTTCCCTGACGTCTGATTCGGCTGACAGAACGGCAGCTGACTTGTGTAGCTTCTGCTGTCTTCTTCTCAACTTCTGCAATGTGGTCGTAATTCTCATGCATTCGGAAGTACTTAAAGACATTCAGTATAATATTTCTAGCTTGGCTACCAAGCCTGGGAGGCCTAGAGGGTGTCTTGGGAGCTTGCGCATCTGCCATCTCCGTGCGCTAATGTGTCTCTTGAGTTTGACAGCCAGTGACAGGTGCAACGGACATCTGGTTAAACTCCCCGCCGAACATACATTGGATATGTCAGGCTAAATATTTGCTATCTCCAAATGTGGGCATAAATTTTGGCTCTTCCTTTTATCATTAAGCCTTCATAGTAGATTTATTGATTATAAATACCAATATTTTTTCAATAAAACTGACAGGCACTACTTGACGAGGGAAGTACCGAGAAATTAAAAATATAAGTCATTATAATCTCCGACTCTAAATCAGTCATTCCGATCACCTGTAAGCGGTCAAGTATACCAGTCCTATATAGTTATTACAAATCGTTGTAGTTGATATCAAGAGATAATTGAGGAAAGTAAATATAAATCAATATAATTTGAAAGTTGTAATACAATGTATTGTTGTGTCACATCTGAAGGCTCCTTCGCTCTGCTCGCGCGGGAAACGACATGATTGGCTGAAGCTGGCTGTGACATCATCAGGAAGGCGGGGCTTATTCCGCCTGGGATGATCGAGAGAAGAATAGTCCCCTTGTTCCCATTTCCGTCTTGCCTTCTTTCTCTTTCTGCTTTCTCCTTCTTTATCATCTTTTCTTTACCTTTCCTCTTCACCATTTTTTCTTGTATTAACTCATGTTCTGTTCTAACTTTTATTTCTCTGTATTGTGTTCTCTCTCTCTCTCTCTCTCTCTCTCTCTCTCTCTCTCTCTCTCTCTCTCACGCGTGCTTGCCAACTTCATGAGAGTGAAGGAAGAAAGAGAGAAAGAGAGCATAAGAGAGGGAAGGAAGTAAGCAAGAAAGGAAGGAAGAAAGGAAGGAAAGAAGGAGGGAAGGAAGGATGGAAGGAAGGAAGGATGGAGGAAATACGGTAAGAATTAGCAAGGGAGAAGTTTGTACAGGAGTCTGCTATGATGAAGAAGGGAGAGGGGAGAAGGAGCGATGATAGGAGGAGACGGAGGAGAGCGGAAGAAAGGAGAAAAGAAGGAAAAGGAGGAAGATGGATGGAGGAGAAAAAATGAAATATATAGGAAGAAGTGGGAGATGGTTGGATGGATGGATGGATGGATGGATGAATGAGCAGACAGATGGAAAGAAAGATAGATACGTAGATAGACAGGTGGATAGATAGATACAGATAGCTTGACTGATATAGGTAGAAAGGTAGGTAGACAAAGACAGATAGATATAGACAGACAGAAAAACAGCAGCAGAAAGGCAAGTATGTAGACACAGGTAGATAGAAAGACAGATAGATACATTTTGACAGATAGACAGAGACAGATATATTTAGACAGATAGATAGATAGGCAGGTAGATAGAAAGATACATAGATAGGTAGGTAGGTAGGTAGGTAGGTAGAGAGAGAGAGAGAGAGAGAGAGAGAGAGAGAGAGAGAAAGAAAGAGAAGGGTTAAAAGACCACGGAAGTGAGAAAAAAAAATGAAATCAATGAAAGAATGAGAAAGAAGGAAATATGAGAGGATATAAAAACAAGGAAGGAAAGGAGAAGAAGAAGGAGGGAAACGGAAAGAAAGGAAGAAGAAAGGGAACAGATGATAAGGATAAAGGGAAGAGAAGGAACGAATAGAGAGAAAACGGAAAAGGAAACAGAGAAAGTTGGGAAAGTGAGAGAGCAAGGAAGGAAAGTGAGAAAAATCGAGAAAAAAGAAAACGAAAGGGCCAAAAGCAAGCTGTATAACTTCAAAGGGGCAATGCTGACATGTACACAAACACACACACACACACACACACACACACACACACACACGCACGCACGTGAATAAGTGTCATGTAATTAAATTTGGTACAAGTGAGAAAAGAGCAGATCGGGATTATACGTTAGGAAGATCAACCCTACACATATCAGAAAGGGAGAAGGACCTAAGAGTAATTATCATTAACAGACTATCTCCAGATGACCACATCAGTAAGAAGGTACGTAACATATATACATTGCTTGCTAATATGAGAATAGCATTCATATACAGTATGTAAATGAAGACATGCTGAGAAAGATAATAACATCATTCATCAGACCAACCCTGGAGTATACATCAATGGACTGGAATCTTCATCTAAAAAAACACATAGATAAGATTGAAAAAGTACAAAAGGCAGCTACATAATGAGTACCAAGCTTAAGGGATCTATGCTACGAAGAAAGACTAGAAAAACTGAATCTACAGGAGAGAAGGAAAAGAGGAGACATGATAATGGTATATAAATGCATCCCAGGGAAAGAGAAAATAGACATAAATTAATGTATAAGCTATGAGGAAGCATCAGCTAGAGGACATTGCAAAAAACTCCATAAGAAGAGAGGCATTAAAGACGTAAGGAAATTCAGTTTCCCAAATAGGGCAATTTATCAGTGGAATGCACTACCGATTGAAGTAGTGTGCCAAAGCTATTCACAAATTTAAGGATATGTATGATAAAAATGGTTTAATACACGTGACGGTACGAGCTTGACGCATTCCTGTAATGATACAGTTAGGTAAGAAAAATTAGGTAAACACACACACACGCACACACACACACACACACACACACACACACACACACACACACACACACACACACACACACACACACACACACACACACATACATTCATTTATACATTCATACATACTTACACATAGACATACAGTAGATATATACATACATACAGAGAGAGAGAGAGAGAGAGAGAGAGTTACAAAGACGAAGCATGTAGTAAAACAAACCCTGAAAAACAACAGCATACTGTTTATGTACAACAGCGAAAAATATGCCTCAAGAGAGCTGGCAGAAAAAACTGTTGAAAAAGAAGCACTGCAGTGTTGATGGAAAAATTATGAGAGAGAGAGAGAGAGAGAGAAGTATCATACTAAGAATAAACGTATATCGACAATAAGAGAGAAAATTATAATCAAAATAAGGGTAAAATATGAGGAAGTACTATACAGAGAATACGAGAGCACTTTCCACCGCCGCCGCCAGAGTGACGGCTGTGATGTGTTGTGAAAATGAAGTGATGGAAGTTAATGTAATAAGGCAGGTATTAGTGGGAAATAGGGTGATGATGATGGTGATGATAGTGGTGATGATGGTGGTGGTGGTTTGTTGTGATGATGATGATGATGGTAGTTGTGGTGGTGGTGGTGGTGGTAGTGGAGGTGATGATGATGATGATGATGGTAGTTGTGGTGGTGGTGGTAGTAGCAAAGGTGATGATGATGATGATGGGGAGCAACACTTAATATAAAATCTAAGAGGTGCAAAAGAAAATGCAAAAATGTGGAGATTGAAACTATCCATTCATCCATCATCCAATCCTATGTTGCCCCATGAGGAGCGTAGGAGCCCGGGGCTAGGCATTTTGGTCCTGACATTTAAGAAGAGAGTGACTAGCCTCACTCATCCCTGAGTGGCATTACGTGAGCAATAACCCCAACCATCCCTTGGATGTAAACCTTCACCGGCTCAATCCGATTGGAGCGCCACAATTTCCCACTAAGCCACCAGGTGCCACAATTTGCTTATATGGTTATCACCCAGCGTAGTAAATGTTTCCCTGTGTAGAGAAAACAAAAAAGCAATAATGGCAATGAAGGAGGAACACGAGAGAGAGAGAGAGAGAGAGAGAGAGAGAGAGAGAGAGAGAGAGAGAGAGAGAGAGAGTATATGAAAGCGACAGGAACAGAAGTTGAAATCCATTTCCATAGCACCTTTAATCTTGCTCTCTCCTTCTCTCTCTCTGAACCAGATACAATGTAATCTCTTTGTTTCCATCATAAAGAGTAAGGTAATCCTATTGAAGAAGCCAAAGGCCTAATTATAGCTACTAATACAGAGAGAGAGAGAGAGAGAGAGAGAGAGAGAGGGGGGGGGAATCTGATTACGTAGATCTGCCAGTGTCTTCTTGTGTGCCGACTTTGTACCAGCTTCTTCATGTGTTCTTCATTTGCCGTTGGGTGTTCCGAGCTGATCACGTGGCAAAATCCCCGTAAGTACACCATATATGAAGCCAAACAATACTTTGAACTTGAAAAAAAAAAAAAAAAGCTAAGTGAAGCAGTTTTGTCCTTTCTTACAATGCATAATTAAATGTAAAGGAAACAGCTTATAGGCAGCTTTTGACTTGTAAATCTTGGTAAGTACCTACTGTAAGCCAGGGTACAAGGGCGAAGCCCAAAAGCCCTCTGCAGGAGCAAGCTTGCCACGGCCCGAAGGGTCGGAAGTGGTTGGTACTACTATTTTTGCGAATGTGATATAATTTTCCGATACCATTTCTAAGCAAATACGCATTTTCTGATATTCCCATAACTGATTACAATTCACTACTGCATTTCTTAACATTATAACTCCCTGTGGGTACCCCTTTCACTTCCTTCCTGCACATCTCTTTACAGTTTTCCTTTAATTCCTGAAGCCTCGCCAACATTCTCACTGCCTTTTTGCCTTCCTTCTTGCCTAAGCGCCTTTCCTGCAGGCTCGTTTGTGGTAGTCATGATGAAGCAGATGTGCATAATAAAAAAATAAAGAGTATAATGAATAGTATGCTATTCAAATCTTCCCAGCGTGCCGGAAAATGCGACATGAGAGTGAGGGCTGAAAACTACCGAACCCGCCGCCAAGCACTTGATTTCCAGCGGCAAATAGGGAGAGGAGGATGGACGTTGGTGCTGCCTTCTCTGATTCACGTCCCTAAGTAGACCTAAGTGACTTCTTATTAAGTGTCCGTAATATAAGAACATGAAAAATTGGATGAAGATGATGATGATGATGATTATGATGATGATGATGATGATGATGATAGTCTCTCGCCCTATGTGAACATGAAAGATTTGATGATGATGATGATGATGATGACGGCGAAGATGATGGTAATGATGATAGTCTCTCGCCCTATGTGAACATGAAAGATTTGATGATGAGATGATGATGATGATGATGATGATGATGATGATAGTTTTTCCGCCCTATGAGAATATGAAAAATTGATGATGATGATGATGATGATAGTCTCTCAGCCCCATGAGAACATGAAAAATTGGATGATGATGATGATGATGATGATGATGATGATAGTCTCTCAGCCCCATGAGAACATGAAAAATTGGATGATGATGATGATGATGATGATAGTCTCTCAGCCCCATGAGAACATGAAAAATTGGATGATGATGATGATGATGATGATAGTCTCTCAGCCCTATGAGAATATGAAAAATTGGATGCTGATGATGTAATTGAATGATGATGATGATGATGATGATGATGATAATGATGAAGATGATGACAGTCTCTCTGCCCTGTGAGAACATGAAAAATTTTATTATGATGAAATTGGTTGATGATGATGATTATGATGATGTTGGTTGATGATGATGATGATCATGAAGTTTGTTGATGATGATGATTGTGATGATAATGACAAAAAAATTGAAACAATTTAAACACACATTTCTCTCTTTTCCCTTCTTTAGTCTCTCTCTCTCTCTCTCTCTCTCTCTCTCTCTCTGTCATTATCCTATTCCTTTACCCTCTCCCTCTCCCTCTTCCTTTTCTTTTTTCCTTCCTATTCTTTTCTCTTTCCTGTCCCCTCTCCATCTATCTCGTTATCTATCTATCAGTCTATATCTTTCTGTCTATCTTATTACCTTACATCCTTTGCTCTATATCTCAATCTCCTTCCTCTTTATTCTGTTTACTCTCTCTCTCTCTCTCTCTGCAACTTGCACCTTTGACAAGTAAGCAGCGGGCCCGTATGGATATTGCACAGTCTCCTGCCATGTCTTGCAGATGGTGGCAGTTGCAATGGGATTGTGGTAGTTGTGGTAGCGGATGGTGGTAATTGTGGTAACAGGTGGTGGTAGTTTCCGGTGTTAAACGTGGTGTTATTGCTTAGATGTGGTGGTGGTTGTGGTGGTGTGATGGTGGCAATAGCTGTGGTAGTTGGTGGTGGTAGATATGGTAGCGAATGGTGGTAGTTGTGGTGGCTGGTGGTGGTAGTTGTGGTGCGAGTGTAGTACCTATGCGATTGTGGTAGTTATGGTTGGTGATAGTGGTGGTTGTGGTAATTGGTGATGGTGGTAGCTGTGTGATTGTGGTACAGTGGTTGATGTTGATGATGGTTGTGTTTGTGGTGCGATTGTGGTAGTTTGTGGTAGCTGATGGTTGTTTGTGTTGTGATTGTGATTGTGGTAGTTCTTGGTAGTAGTTGTGGTGCGACTGTGGTAGTTATGGCAGCTGATGGTGGTGTTTGTGCTGCGACTGTGGTAGTTGTGGTAGCGGGTGATAGTTGTGATAAATGGTGATGGTAGCTGTGGTGTGGTTATGGTTGCTTACACTGGTGGTCATGGTAGTTTATGGTGGCTGGTTGTGGTTACTGAAGGTAATTGCTAATGGTGATAGTTGTAGTAGTTGGTGGTAGTGGTGATGGTTGTGGTAGCTGGTGGTTGTGGTGATGGTTGTGGTAGTCGGTGGTGGTGGTGATGGTTGTGGTAGTCGGTGGTGGTGATGGTTGTGGTAGTTGGTTGTGGTGGTGATGGTTGTGGTAGTTGGTGGTGGTGGTGATGGATGTGGTAGTTGGTGGTGGTGATGATGGTTGTGGTAGTTTTTGGTGGTGGTAATGGTTGTGGTAGTTGGTGATGGTGTTGGTTGTGGTAGTTGGTGATGGTAGTTGTAGCTGGTTGGAGTAGTTGGTACTGGTGGTGTGTGGCGTTGATGGCTGTGGTACTTGAGGTAGTTGGTGGTGGTAGTTGGCAGTGTGTGGTGCTGATGGTCGTGGTAGCTGTGGTAGTGGTGATGGTGTTTGTCATAGTGATTGTGGTAGTTGTGGTTAGTGGTTGTGGTGGTAGTTGTAGTATTGACAGTGGTAATTGTGATTATGAATGATGGTGTTTGTGGTAGCGGTATGGTAATGCATGTTTAGTAGTAGTAGTATAGTAGTAGTGGTGGTAAATAATAATAATAATAATAATAATAATAATAATTATTATTATTATTATTATTATTATTATCATAATTATGATAATAATAACAGGCTTTGGGATGAGCTGGATAAAGCAGTGGGAGAAATGCCCAGGAGCTGTAAAGTGATCGTAATGGGCGATATCAGTAGAAGAGTAAGAACTGGTCCTAAGGGTGACATAATGAGTTGTAATGGAGTACCAGAAGAAAATGATTATGGGAAGCGACTGTAGGATATGTGTCAGGAAAGGAGGTTCTGCATTTGCAACTCGCATTTCAAACACAAAGATGCACATAAATATACATGGTGCAGAGGGAATGGGGATCGTGTTGAAAGAAGCCTGATTGATTACGTGCTCGTAGAGAAGTCGATGCAGGGAATGGTTGCTGATACGAGGGCCGTGAAAGGACAAGGTGGAGGTCTGTCAGATCATATGATTGTGGTATGCAAGATCAAGCTGAGAGGAATGAGGTGGACCAGGAGAGAGAGGAGCACTCAGGGAGAAAGACTGAAAGCCAAGAAGCTGGGGATCAGAGAAATGGCAGATGAATGTAGGATCAAAGTAGGGGAAGAGTTGCAATCAGTGAAATGAAATGAAATGGATCTGGACAACCTGTGGAATGCGTACAGAGATTGCTTAGTTAGGAATGCTGAAGCGGTGTTTGGTGTGACAAAAGTAATAACAAAGAAGAAAGGTACGGCATGATGGAAAGAAGAGGTTAAGAAAGCAGTGAAGGAAAAGAGGAAGGAGTGGCTACAGTGGTTACAGAGCAGGAGTTCAGTTGAAATAAAAACTGAATATATTACAGCAAGATGCAGTAAAGAGACTAGTGAAGAGGAAAAAGAAGGAGGCAATTGATGATCTAGGAAGAAAAGTTAATGCAAATTACTCTGAACAGGAAGTTATTCTGGAAAGAGGTGCGGAAATGTAGAAGAGACAGGGGAAAGAAATGTAAAAGTGTGAAGGATGTAAGTGGTAGATTATTAACCCATGGGGATGAAGTACTGTAAGGACCAGAAGGAAAGAATATACTGAAAGCCTGATGTATGGGAATAGCGAGAGCGGAGCGGCTTTAAACATGTATGGTTGGGGGGGGGGGTGCAGAGAAGGATTGCAGTGCCAGGAATCGTGACACTCGCACAGGTTAAGAAAGCTGTGAAACGACTGAAAAATGGGAAAGCAGCTAGGGTTGATGAGGTGTATGCAGAGATGGATAAAGTGCAGTGGAGAGAGCAGAATGAAGTGCTTGTTGGAGATATGTAAGAAAGCATAGATGAGTGAAACTGCCAGCAGAGTGGAAAAAGGCTGTGACTGTACCCCTGTAAAAAAACAAAGGTGAGCAAAGTGAGTGCAAGATTTATCGTGGCATAAGTTTATTGAGTGTTGTAGGGAAGGTACATGGAAGAAATTGTATAGAGAAAGTAAAAGAGATCAGAAGTCCCAGTGAGTGATGAACAGGGTGGCTTTAGGAGTGGCAGAGGATGTGTGGATCAGATATTTGCAGTGAGACAGATAGTAGAGAAGGCTTGTGAGAAGGACTGTAAGGTGTTTATGGTACTTTTGTATCTGGAAAAAGCATATGACAAAGTGGACAGAGAAGGACTGTGGAAGGCTTTGCACATGTACGGTGTAGATGGTAAGCTGCTAAATGCTGTCAAGAGTATTTATGATGGTAGTGAGTCATGTGTATGGGTAAATGGGCATCTAAGTGAATGTTTCACGATCAGTGTGGGCGTGCGGCAAGGTTACGTGATGTCCTCGTGGTTGTTCAGTATATACGTGGAATGGGTGATGAGAGAAGTAAAAACACGAGAAATGGAGTGAGGGATGACATTGGTAATAAATGGTTGTGGATGGAATATCTCAAATTTGTTGTTTGCTGATGACGCAGTGGTGCTGGCAAATGCCGGACAAGAACTTGATAGACTATTGCAGAGTTTTTCTGATGTCTGTGTGTCGTGCCTTGAGAGTGGATGTAGAAATGAGTAAAGTGATGGTATTCGAGACACAAGATGACTCCCAGTGTGATGTTACAGAGAATGAGGAGAGACTGGGGTTGGTGGGAGAATTCAAATATCTGGATGCAGTGACAGAAAAGAGTGGAACATGTGCAAAAGAAGTGGAGGGTCGAGTGGCACAAGAAATGAGAATGGCTGGTGCTATGAGGGCATTGATAAGAAAAAGAGGCTTGAGTGTTGCAGCTGCGCGAGGCTTGCATGAGGGAGCGTTAGTGACAGCTTTAACATATCGATGTGAGACTAAGGTGTGGCATGAAAATTAAAAGTCAAAAGCGAGACAATGGAGATGGGACTGTTGAGTAATGTATGTAGAGTGCAGAGAGTGGATAGGATACGAAATGGTGTGATTCGTGGGGATGCGAAGTGAGGAAGTCTGTGGACACCAGAATCGAAGAGAATATGCTGAGATGGTATGGTGGTGTGAGAATGGATAACAATGGAATGGTGAGGAAGGGATATCTGGGGGAATTGGGGGGAGGGGGGAGGAGAGGTGGGCCAGGGAGAAGGTGAAGGGATATGGTGGATGGGAATGTGTGGATGAGAGGTGACGCCGGGGAACTGACAAGAGATCGAGCTTGCTGGATGAGTGTTGTAGGTGAAGTGCGTGACAGCCTTCGGATTAATTCTATCGGATAAGTTTGTGAAGCTACAGAATGTGGTGAAAGTTTTGGCGTATCAGATAAAGCCAGGATTCCTGGGGCTTGAATGATGAGTGAATGGAAGCGTAGATTGGATTGGGTAAACTTGGGCTGTCTGGATGTTGCTACTCCTTACCCTGCCCTAGTGTGGGAAAAATGGTCCGGATGATGATGATGATAAATAAATAAATAGATAAATCACTCCAACAGCTCTCTACCCAGAATAATTATGGGTGATTACTAATGAACATAAACAAGCGCTAATTATATCAGACAATGCAATTGATTAATCCACCTGAATAATCCCATGTTCATGTCAACACCAATATTTCATATATATCTAATTATTATAAAAAAAAATTCATATTTATTACTCTTCTTTTAGTTATTCTTCAGTTGTTCTCATATATTCAGTCCAGGAAAATTTCTTTGCTGTATTATATCGAACTGTTAATTTTTAAAAGATTGTTTTCATTTCCTTTTATTTTCTTATAACTACAGATGTTTTTTGACACGAAAATCTCTTCACTTACGCAAATCTTTTCGTCTTACGAAAATCCCTAAGTCTACTAATACCAAGTCGGATCACTTCCTTCTAAAACAGCTCCAAGCTCGCGCAGGGGGCGGAGCATCGGAGTGACGTCGAAGGCTCTGGCATGAAACCCCAGTCGTGTTCAGTTGACTCCTGACCATGACGGTGATTATATGCTTGCTACTCTTATCAGACCATGACACATTTTTCAGTCCGGAGAAGTGAGGGAAGGGACTGAAATGCGTGAGGGAAGGTGTAGGGGTGTGAGGGAACCTACTGCTATATTATAGGGTTAAACGAGTCTGCACTTCTTCCCCTTCTTCATTTTCCCTTGTCATAAATGTTTAATTTGAGTCTGCCCTTTTATATATTTTCTGTTACTTAAGCCAGCTGACGTCACACAAGCCACGCCTCCCTGCGTGCTGACGGAAAGTGAACAGACTTTGTATTAGTAGACTTAGGAAAATCCCTTAGCTTACGAGTCTCATTCACCCAACGAAAATCTCACAAAAATTTCTCATTCACCTAACGAAAATCACTCATTCATTGTATGAAAATCTCTTTCACATTCAAATGCCTCATTCAGCTTCAGAAAATTTAATTCAACTGACGAAAATCTCTTAACTGAGGGGAGTGGATGGTTGTTACTTACGAAGGTACATTTGTTTTTCTTTTATTTGTCTGATTTTTTAATACGTTATGTTAAAGTAATAACATCCCAAAGTTTGAGTAAATTTGGCTAATTAGTTTTTACACAAAAAAAAAAAATATATATATATATATATATATATATATATATATATATATATATATATATATATATATATATATATATTCATGATATGTATAAAAGAATGAGACGCAAGAAATGGGAAACCAGGGGAAGTGTGTTCATCTGATCTCTATGATATTTGGTAATAAAACCCTCATTAATAAATTGCCCTAAAAGTTTTCTAATATTCACCATTGCTGAACAAAAAAAAGAAAAAAATCAAAATGCCCATGTATTTATCCCAAATTTTACCCTCTTTTTGCGATGTAAAAAACAAAAATCATTACAATCATGTTTGTTAGTCTCTGAAAAAGAATATATATATATATATATATATATATATATATATATATATATATATATATATATACACAAAATGTTCCCCTTTCATTCCTCTTTTTGTATGTATCTTGCTTTTTGTCTTATGCTCAAAACTAAGGGAGTTACATCACTCCAAAGGACAATAATTTTAGCTCCGAGATATCACTCGTATTCTGTTGACTTGCAGTGTCTGTACGATTAGAAACAACCTAGGTCCTTTTTTTTTATTTTGTGAGTTAGTATTAGGTATGGTTATGAAGAGGTAGAGGGTACTGGAGAAGGCAAAGTTGGAGAAAAAGACGTAGAAGGTTGGGGGTCGTCAGGTGAGGTGCGGGGGGCGGGTGAGAGGGGAGGTGGCGGTGGTGGAGAAAAATCAGCTGCTTTCAACACGTTTTTCTCCCCTCGAAATGGCGTCAAATTCTTCTCTGCCGCTTTCTGACATTGCAGTAGCTTCTTAGACGGTTGTCCCACCTTCAAAAAGTGTGCAAAAACTATGAGAAATGGCCAAGATTATAGCAGACTGAGAACAGGGTGAAACCAAGGCTGGCGCGTCTCACCCCTCACAGTGTCATATCATCTCAGTCAGCAGCCTCACTGCCACCCTCCAGCATCCCATTGCCAGACGTATGACTTTTTTTTTTTTTTTGCCGAAAAAAAAAGGAAGAAATCGGGGGGAAAATGATCGTATTATATATTGCATAGAAAACGAAGATTTCTACAGGCAAGTTACCTCAAAATTGGAATTACAAAATAATTTGTTTGATGGGGAAAGAATTGTCGTACGGCTGTCAAATTTTTACAGAGAACGAGTGATACTTGGAGATATTTTATGGGGTAACTTTCGCAAAATGCCTTTGTCAGTCGAAGATCGGTCCCTGCTGGCGTCTACTCCTCTTCTTAGGAAAATATTAAATTTTCATTCAACCTACGAGAATAATTCAACCTTGACTATGGAAATCTCTCATTCGACCAACGAAAGTCTCTTAGCTTACGAAAATCTCACTCGGCTTACGAAAATCTCTCATACAACTTACAGTTTCAGTCAGTTAACGAAAATCTCATGCAGCTTACGAAAATATCTTACCTTACGAAAGAGTCTAAACTTACTAAAAGCTCTCATTCAGCTTATGAAAATCTCTCATCCTGAAGGGACTTGCAATCTATTTTTCTTATATTGCCCAGAAAGGCAGTCAAAGATAGTGAGTCCCTAACCGCATCACTCCCACTCACTCATTTAAGTCTCATCCACACGAGTTGTCATGCAGTGCGCTATCATGCTGCCAAACGCGTGTTGCTGAGGCCGGTGATGTCCACATTAGCACAATGGGCAGAGCGCGCTAGTTACCTTTGAGCTGTGAAAGGAGGGGGAAGTATACCAACACTGCAGCAGTTCAAGAGACTGTGATGTGGAGCACTGTGGCACTATGTTGTGGCAGAATGTACAAGGATAGGAAAAAGATGTGGTGCAAGCAGTGGCTGTCTTGACTTAATTTCAGAGGAAAGCCAGACGGATACTGTGGGCATCGCAGCGCGCGCTGTCACCACGAATTGCCCCTCGGCCAGATTTGCCAGAAGCCACGGCACAGATCCTCCGCGGCACGAAAACCAGAGGTGGGCAACATAGCGCGCAACAGAGCGTGCAACAAGACCCCTAGCGAGGACGGGGCTATACTTGTCACTCATTCACTCACCCGGTTGTCACTCTCACTCACTCGTCACTCAATTTTTCGTCACTCACTCACCCATCACTTTCTCACTCATCATTCGTCACTCACTTTTCACTCATCACTTAATCTCTGACTCACTCGTCACACTCACTCGTCACTCACTCATCACTCAGCCTCACTAACTGACTCATCCGTCACTCACTGGCTCACTCACCCGTTACTCACTCGCTAACTCACTCACTCGTCAGTCACTCATTTACTCACCCGTCACTCACTCACTAACTCACTCGTCACTCACTAACTCACTAGCTCACTAACTCACTCGTCACTCACTAACTCACTAGCTCACTCACTCGTCACTAACTCACTCGTCACTCACTCACTAACTCACTCGTCACTCACTAACTCACTAGCTCACTCACTAACTCACTCGTCACTCACTAACTCACTAGCTCACTCACTCGTCACTAACTCACTCGTCACTAACACTCACCCGTCACGCACTCAGCCACTCACTCAGTCACTCACTCGCCACTCACTCATCCACTTGTCACTCACTCATTCACACGTTATTCGCTCACTCGTCACTCACTCCACTCCTTACTCATTCCTCACTCACTCACTCACTGGTCACTCACTCACTCTTCACTCACTCAATCACCCTCTCGTCTTTCACTTACATTCCTCACTCATGCTATCACTCGTCACTTACTCACTCACTCATACTCGTCACTCAATCACACTAGTCACTCACTCGCACACACTCGACACTCACTCCCTCACACTCGTCACTCGCTCACTTACTCATTCACACTCTTCACTCACTTACACTCGTCACTCACGTACTCATTCACCCTAGTCACTCACCCACTCACACTCGTCACGCACTCACTCGTTCTTTCACTCACACTCGTCAGTCACTCACACTCGTCACTTACTCGCTCACCCACACTAGTCACTCTTTCCTCACCCACTCACTTTTGTCACTCATTCACTCAGTCACACTCGTCACTCACTAATTCACTCACTCAGTCACTCACTCACTCACTCGTCACTCGCTCACTCACACTTGTCACACATTGGCTCACGCACTCACTCACTCACACTCTTCACTTACTCATTAACACTCGTCATTCACTCACTCACTCACACTCGTCGCTCACTCACTCACACTCGTCACTCATTCACTCAAACACACACACTCGTCACTCACTCACCCACTAACACTTGTAACTCACTCACTCACTTTTCACTCACTTATCCACTCTCACTCACTCACTGTACTTTTCTGTAGGCCTAGGGGAGGTATATATTGTGCGTGGCTTTAGAGATTACTAACACGTCTTCCTAACCGATTTATTCTGCACATTGCTCAACATCCTCTTGTGTGTTATTAATGAAAAATATATTCATATTAAAACCATATAGGTGTGTGTGTGTGTGTGTGTGTGTGTGTGTGTGTGAGAGAGAGAGAGAGAGAGAGAGAGAGAGAGAGAGAGAGAGTGTGTGTGTGTGTGTGTGTGTGTGTGTGTGTGTGTGTGTGTGTGTGTGTGTGAGAGAGAGAGAGAGAGAGAGAGAGAGAGAGAGAGAGAATGTGTGTGCGTGTGTTGTATAATCAGTGTGGGAGTCACTCATTTGTAAGTCAATAGGGGTTCATGAAAAATTTGTGGAAAAGTATATGGAAATTCTGGACGTCATTTAAATTTAACCTATTGCCCGCTGACGTCATTAACCTTTGTAGCGCGGTGACGTCATTAACCTATATAGCGCGGTGACGTCATTAACCTATGTAGTGCGGTGACGTCATTAACCTATGTAGCGCGGTGACGTCATTAACCTATGTAGCGCGGTGACGTCATTAACCTATGTGAAGTGACGTCATTAACCTATGTAGCGATGCCATTAACCTATATAGGGCGGTGACGTCATTAACCTATGTAGCGCGGTGACGTCATTAACCTATGTAGCGCGGTGACGTCATTAACCTATGTAGCGCAGTGACGTCATTAACCTATGTAGCGCGGTGACGTCATTAACCTATGTAGCGCGGTGACGTCATTAACCTATGTAGCGCGGTGACGTCATTAACCTACTGTATGTAGTGCGGTGACGTCATTAACCTATGTAGCGTGGTGACGTCATTAACCTATGTAGCGCGGTGACGTCATTAACCTATGTAGTGCAGTGACGTCATTAACCTATGTAGCGCGGTGACGTCATTAACCTATGTAGCACGGTGACGTCATTAACCTATGTAGCGCGGTGACGTCATTAACCTATGTAGTGCAGTGACGTCATTAACCTATGTAGTGCGGTGACGTCATTAACCTATGTAGCGCGGTGACGTCATTAACCTATGTAGCGCGGTGACGTCATTAACCTATGTAGCGCGGTGACGTCATTAACCTATGTAGCGCGGTGACGTCATTAACCTATGTAGCGCGGTGACGTCATTAACCTATGTAGCGCGGTGACGTCATTAACCTACTGTATGTAGTGCGGTGACGTCATTAACCTATGTAGCGCGGTGACGTCATTAACCTATGTAGCGCGGTGACGTCATTAACCTATGTAGCACGGTGACGTCATTAACCTATGTAGCGCGGTGACGTCATTAACCTATGTAGCGCGGTGACGTCATTAACCTATGTAGCGCGGTGACGTCATTAACCTATGTAGCACGGTGACGTCATTAACCTATGTAGCGCGGTGACGTCATTAACCTATGTAGCACGGTGACGTCATTAACCTATGTAGCGCGGTGACGTCAATAACCTATGTAGTGCAGTGACGTCATTAACCTATGTAGTGCGGTGACGTCATTAACCTATATAGCGCTGTGACGTCATTAACCTATGTAGCGCGGTGACGTCATTAACCTATGTAGCACGGTGACGTCACTAATGTATATAACGCGGTGGTGTCATTATATTTTACTGTATAGCACGGTGACGATATTTAATTTTACTGTGTAGAGCGGTGATATCGTTTTTTGCAGTGACGTCATTTATAGAATGGTGACGTAACTTAGGCTATAACATGTTGAAGTCATTTATAGCATTGTGGCGCCATTTACAGTAGTTTGATGTCATGTATAGTAGGCTGGCATCATTTACAGCAGGGTGGCGTCATACATAATAGGATGACGTCATTTATAACAGAGGAACGGGAATCTAAAGCAGAATGACGTCTTGTATAGCAGGGCGACGTCATTTATAGCAGGGTGGTGTCACTTGTAACGTGGTGACGTCATTTATGGATCGGTGACGTCATTTAAAACAGAGTAATGTCATTTATAGCAGGATGATGTCACTTATTGCAGGGTAACGTCATTTATAGCGGGGTGGCATCATTTAAAGCAGTGTCATCATTTATACCAGGGTGACATCAATTATAGCAGGGTGACGTCATTAATGGCAGGATAATGTCATTTGTAGCACAGTGACATCATTTATAGCAGTAACGTCATTCATAGCAGGGTGACGTCATTAATAGCAGGGTGACATCATTTATTGCAGTAACATCATTTATGGTAGGACCACGTCATTAATAGCTGTAACGTCAATTATGGCATGGTGACATCATTTATAAGAGTGACGTCATTTTAAACAGGGTGACGTCAGTTATCGCAGTCATGTCATTTATAGCAGTGTGACGTCATTTTCAGTTTATGGTGACGTCATTATTCATTTAACCTAGTGGAGGGTATATATAAACCCCATCAAATTAATACAAAAATCTACCATAATCTGAGCAAAATCGTGTGAAGATACCATTTAAAAAAATACTGACGTTGTCGAAATAATATTAAGCAGAGTAGGGATTCCATAGGCTGTAATGGTGAACGGATGAGCGTGTGGTCCATTGCACTGTACAGTTGGAGAAATTTCCGTGCGGGACACCGCGTAGAAGGCAGCAGGAGCGGTCAATAATTTGATCTGGTAACAATGCTGGGGGTAAAGGGGGGGCGGGACGTGCGGGGTAGGTGAGGGATTGGGGGGTAGTGGGGGGGGTGTGGATGTGAGGTGGGAGGAGTGGGAGGTGAGGGATGGGGGGGTAGTGGGAGTAGCTGTGTTGGGAGGGATGGGAGTGGGGGTAGCGGAGTGCTGAGGAGAGGCTTAGTAGCCATTTAATGTAACATAATTTGCTTTGATTTTAAATGAATGTGTTTTTATGACAGGGGAACACACGAAGTACCAACAAGCCGTAAAGTGATGGTTAATGACAATGAAAAATGGTCATTTCAGTGATCATACAAGACTGTTAAAATCACACAGACATCAGAAACACGTAACTTTATATAATGACTCTCCCCCATTTCGGTATCTATAACATCTCTATTGTAACACAGACTAATATCAGACGTTTACCTCAGATACGTCTCAGAAAAGTTGCTCATACATTCTTAATTGTAAAGTAGATATGTAGGGTATGGAAAATAAAGTATTTATAATATTCCATTTCTTCGTTGTTTCAGTCAACCATTAGTATTTTTTTAATCCCCAAAAGGCATTAAAGTATGTCAGATTTTAAGACAAATGCATCTTTGTTAGCTGTCAGTGTGAATTATATATATTTCCTAAATCGTTAGCACATGCTAGCTGCTTGTCACAAACAAATTTAAGCAAAAACCAGACCTAGACCTTTCAAGTCAATCAATAGCTTGTGTGTGTGTGTGTGTGTGTGTGTGTGTGTGTGTGTGTGTGTGTGTGTGTGTGTGTGTGTGTGTGTGTGTGTGTTTTGTGCAGTGAATAATACTGGGTATCTCGCTGTCTAACTCTCTCAGTTTTTCTCACAGAGACTTTTAAGTAGGCCTAGGATAATCATGCATTTGCATATGTTCATATGCAAATGCATATTCTACCCATTTATGAGCGTAAGTGCACATTCCTACTTTTTTTTTTTTTTTATACGGGATATTCATCGAAATTTCCCGGGTATTATCTTCTTCAACCTGTAATAATAAAGTCATAAAATCCATCAGATCATGGTGAATTTTATACTGCTTAATAGGCTGTGGTTGGGAAGGCCGTGACTTGATGGTCAGTAGATAGCAGCTGAATGAGATGGATTCCTGTATCA
>NC_137065.1:9018195-9033195 GCF_032717465.1 Coenobita brevimanus
ATTCTGGCTGGTATCGTCTATGGTAGAGTTTCTGGCAAATGTACTGGCAAAAATATCCGCTTTCCCACACGGGTCATTTGTAATGTTGCCATCTGAAGATTTTAGTGGGGGAATGGAAGATGACTTGTTAAAGTTATTTTTGAAAGAATTAAGAGTTGACTAGAATATTCTATTTTCATTAGGGTTGTTAAGTAGTTTTGATTCTTGCTTTTGAGGAAAGTTTGATTTAGCAATTTTTAATACAGCTTTTGCATGATTTCTAGCAATTTTAAATTGAGAGAGTGATTCAGATATTTTTGATTTTAAGTAAGAGTTATATGCTAATGACTTTTGGTCTGTTGCTCTGGCACAGTTGCCATCAAACCATTCTGGAGAGTTCGATCTTTTAGTGAACTGTTGACTTGGTATGAATAAATCCATACCAGCTAGTATTAAGTCGCAAATATGGGACTGGGTAGAATTGGAATCACTACAGAAGAAAGACTGCCATGGAATGTCAGCAAGATAATTTCTTAATCCATTTCAGTTTGCCCTATCAAAGTGCCATCAGGTCATCCTGCCAGGTTCAGAACTGGGAGATATGGGGGGTTAACTAATGAGGCTCTGATGAGATTGTGGTCAGAGGATCCAAGTGGTGACAGTACCTCTATCCTGTATTGATGTGGATTATTTGTCAAGAATAAATCCAAGAGATGGGCATTATGGTCAGGATTATCAGGTATTCTGGTTGGTTGCTTTACCAGCTGGGTGAGATTAAACGATTCTGCAAACAGCTCGCACTCTACCTCTCCTCTCTCTGTATCTATCTATTTATGTATGTATCTATAAATACGTATATCTGTTTGTAAATACGTATACCTATCTACCTATAAATACTGTATGTCTGTCTGTTTATCTATCTGTCTACAGTATATACATCCATTACAAGATAACGACAAAAAATCCCATCATAACTCTTCCATCTTATCAAAACCGAAAAAAAAAAAAAATCCACATATATATTATCCCAGTGAGGCGTAGGGTCCCGATGCTAGGTTGTCCGTGTTCTCGCTGGGTAAGGAGGCTCCCTAACACCTCTTCCTAACCGATTTATTTTGTTTATTACGCATTATTACCCTACTTCGTGTTATATAAATCCTACCAACATCTCCATACCTTGCTTAAATGATATAGAAAAGGGTATCAACCACACATAACCAGAAAATAAATCGCTAAGGAAGATGGGTTAGGGAGATTCCTTAAACAACGCGACTATGGGCCCACAAGGATCAACCCCTTCAGTACGAGGTCTAATTTAAGCTGAATACAATCGTCTTAAGGCGGACTGAATTAGCTACAAAAATCGTAGTGAAGGGATTGTTATTTATTTTCCCAGCCATAATTAAAGCCCTTTGTACTAAATAAATATCGTTGGAGGCAGCAAAAATACAAGGAAAAAAGGCCTATTATCGCCTTGAGTAGTTTAGGGGTATATGACCCGACAACCCCCAGTATGGCAGTAAAGACCGAAATAAATTAATAAATAAAACACATAAATGAAATAGACAAAGAAAAAAAATAAGTCGCCTCTTTAGGATTCTAACCAAAGGAGCCTCGATCCACTAAACCACCAGGTGCTCATATAGCCCATAAGTAGTGATTTAGCCTGTGACCTGCTTAAAGTGAGAGAGAGAGAGAGAGAGAGAGAGAGAGAGAGAAGAGGAAAAAGAACAAGAGGAAGAAAAAAGGAAAAAAGAAAGAAAGAAAGAATAAATGTCCAAATCTTTACAGTCGCCTTTCGGGGTTTGGAAACTTGGCCAGTTGTGATCCATCAGAAACTCCTGTGTAGGTGGCTTGTGTGTTGCAGGGACGGCTCAGTGTGCTGGTGTGGGTGTGGCAGGAGTAGTGATCCATCAGAAACTCCTGTGTAAGTGGCTTGTGTGTTACGGGGACGGCTCAGTGTGCTGGTGTGGGTGTGGCAGGAGTCGTGATCCATCAGAAACGCCTGTGTAGGTGGCTTGTGTGTTGCAGGGACGGCTCAGTGTGCTGGTGTGGGTGTGGCAGGAGTAGTGATCCATCAGAAACTCCTGTGTAGGTGCCTTGTGTGTTGCAGGGACGGCTCAGTGTGCTGGTGTGGGTGTGGCAGGAGTCGTGATCCATCAGAAACGCCTGTGTAGGTGGCTTGTGTGTTGCAGGGACGGCTCAGTGTGCTGGTGTGGGTGTGGCAGAGGTAGTGATCCATCAGAAACTCCTGTGTAGGTGGCTTGTGCGTTGCAGGGACGGCTCAGTGTGCTGGTGTGGGTGTGGCAGGAGGTGTAGGAAGGGAAGGAATGATACAGTGAACACCTTTATAACGCTGACGGAGCCGTCCCCGCACCACACAAGAACTGGCCAGTGTAAAAGAAGCAGGGTTATATATGCACCAGCCTGGACATATACTGTGACTTGTGTTTAGCTTTGTGTTCAGTTCTCTCTCTCTCTCTCTCTCTCTCTCTCTCTCTCTCTCTCTCTCTCAGTTAATTGGACCGCTTCTAAAACTCTCTCTCTCTCTCTCTCTCTCTCTCTCCCTACTTTTTTTTTCCTTTTTTCTTTTTTTTTGCTTCTTCCACTCTCTACGTCTATCCTCCCTTGCTCAGTAATCGTTCTCCTTTTCTCAGTTTCCTCCACCTATTTTTACTCCTCCCCCCCCTCTCTCTCTCAGGACTATCTATCTATCTATTGCCAGACGCCATAATCCCGTAAGGGGTGGCCATTTGACTTTGAGTTATTTGTTTCACGGGGAGGGGCACTAACCCTCCACCAACCCACTTGTTGGCACGTAGGGAGCACGCATGTTTTGGTTATACGGTTACCACCCAGCGTTGTAAATGGTTTCTTGGCTTACAGGAAACCATTTGGCTTGTCACTCAATGTAAAGCCACCTGCAAAGGAAAGAAAAGCAATAAGAAGTGACAGGAAAGATGGGAGAAATAGGAAGAGAGGAGGTCAGGCACAGAAAAAGAATGATAAAAGCTAAGGAAGAGGTACGTAGCACTACATCAAGTGAGTGGATGATGGTCGCCACCACTGACCATTATACAAAATCAGATTACTGTACAGAATCGTACCAAATATTGAACAATAACCAAGGACAATCTACAAATGACTAAATAGGAGGCTAAAAACAAAATAAATAAACAGTTAAATAAAAATTGAAATGAGAAGCTGCCAAGGCCAGATGACGTATATATTCAACTCTGTTCATGTAGTCAAATCTATGGCCGAGAATTTCAGCATCAAACAGGTACTGAACGGGTTCGGTCATTAGGCATGGACTTTTCTAGCGTTTTATTTTCTTTTTCTTTTTTTTCAATAATTTTTTTCTAAGTAGCATTTGATATTCTAATATTTAATATTCTAACTCTGACTTTTACTTTTCTAACTCTTACTTTTACTGTTCTAACTCTTACTATTCTAACTCTTACTTTTAGTATTCTAACCCTCGCTTTTACTATTCTCTCTCTGTTGTAACTCTTACATTTAGTATTCTAACCCTCACTTTTACTATTCTCTTACTATTCTAACTCTTACTTTTAATATTCTAACTCTTACTTTTACTATTTTAATTCTTACTTTTAGTATTCCAACTCTTGCTTTTTATATTCTAACTCTTACTTTTAATATTCTAACTCTTAATTCTTCCTTTCTTCCTTCTTTTTCCTCCACTTCCCCTTGTGTCTTCTTCTTATTTTGTATTCTCATTTTTTGTCCTTTTTCATAACTTCTGTTCACATTTTTATCATATTATTATTATTATTATTATTATTATTATTATTGTTATTATTATTATTATTATTATTATTTATATTACTAGTGTCACCATGAGGAAGAACCATAGGAAAAATAAACGTGTGTGTGTGTGTGTGTGTGTGTGTGTGTGTGTGTGTGTGTGTGTGTGTGTGTGTGTGTGTGTGTGTGTGTGTGAGAGAGAGAGAGAGAGAGAGAGAGTCATTGTCTCTTTTATTGCTTACTCCTATATATTAATTCAGCCATTGGGTTTGGAGGATCTCTCTCTCTCTCTCTCTCTCTGTATATAGTTCTTTATATCCACCACTCTATCCACCTATCCCACTATCCACTAACATATCTCTCTAGCTACCTACCTACCTATCTACTGCTGACATAATCCCTCAGTCTACCAATCTGGCTACCTATATCCATCTATCATTATCCCTCTATTAATCCATCTATATGTCCACCTTATCCATCTTCCCTTACCTCATCTTCTCTACTTCCCTCCCTCATGAATCTTCTCTCTCCTTCCTCCACTCTTATCCTCATCTTCCTCCTTCCTTCCTTCCTTCCTCCCTTCCTTCTCTTCCGCTTTCTCTCTCTCCTGTTCTCATCCTCTTTTCCTTCTCATGTTTTTCTCCTTCTCCTGCATCCTCCTTCCCCCTCTCCTTCATTCTCTCCCTCTCTCTATTACTCTTTCCATATTTTCCTCTCCTTCACTCATTCTATTTTCACTCTTTCCTCTCTAATTCTCTCTCTCTCTTCTACTCCTGTTTTTTGCATACTCACTTCTTTCCTTCCTCTTCTTTCATACTCTTCTTCCATTTTTCCATCTCTGCATTCTCTCTTCCTCCCCTTTTATCTGCCTCTTCCTTTCTTACCTCTTTCCCACTATCATTTCTTCTTTTCTCATTGCTTATCTTTCTTTTCTCTCCTCCATTCCTTCCCTTCTTTTTCCTTTCCTTCCCCCCTCTCCCCTTTTTCCCTCAATCTCTTTTCTGTCACTTTCAATTCTCTCTTCTCCCTCCTCCGCATCTCTCTATTCTCTCCCTCCTCCATCTCGCCCTCTCTCCTTCTTCATCATTTTCCTCCACCTCCCTCTCGGTCTCTCCTCTCCCAGTCTCTGCTTTTCTCTCCTTCTATATTTTTCCCTCCTCCTTCCCCTTCTCCATTCTCCCCCTCCTCCTCTTTTTTCTCTTTCATCTCTCCCTCTCTCTCTTCCTTACCCCCCCTCTCCATTCTCTCCATCTCTTCCTCTCCCTTCGCCTCTAACCAACACTGTATCGTCCAGGTTTAGACCACTACTGACTTACTGACTCTCTCTCTCTCTCTTTCCAGCAGGCCAGACTTAAATTAACTATTGCGGCCACAAAAACTCCTGCCATTAGTCATTATTTTTTACTCCCCTTCGTTTATTATCCTCCCTTCCTCCTCCTAATCCTCTTCCATGTCTTCTTCTTCCTCCTCTCCTTCCGCTCTTCTTCTTCTATTTGTCTTCCTCTTCTTCTTCCTCTTGCTCCTTCTCCTTCTCCTTCCTTCATTTTCTCTTCTTCTTTCTTTCCTTCTTCCGCGCTCCTCATCTTCCTCTTATTTTTTACTCACTCATTATATCCTCTTCCCCTCCTCCTTCGTACTTTATTTTTCTCTTCCTTCTCCTCCTCCTTTCTCTCTCCTTGCTATTTTTCTTCCTTCCCAATGATTCTCCTCTTCCTTCATTTTGCACTTCTGTTCTCCTCATTTACATTCTCTCTTCCTCCTCCTCTCTCTCTCTCTCTCTCTCTCTCTCTCTCTCTCTCTCTTTTTTTAATCTTTCTCTTTCTCCTCATTCCGTCTTCCTCCATGCTTCTTTTCTCTTCCCTCAACTTCTTTCTTTGCTTCTCCTCCTCCCTCTCTCACTTTCCCTTCTCCTCGTCCTTCGACTTCCTTTTTTACTTCTCTTCCTGCCTCTCTCACTTCTCTCCTCCTCCTCCCCTTCTTCACTCCTTCTCCTCGTCCTCCTTCCTCTCTTTCTCATTCCTACTGTTTCCTCTCCTCATATTAATCATCCTTTCCCCGTCTTCCTTCTTCTCTTCCTTCACTCCCTCTTCTTTCATTCTTATCCTCTTGTATCTATTCTCTTCCTGCCTTACACCTTCTTCTCCAGCTATTGCCCGTTTCCAATCTCCTCCCCTGACATACGAATACCATAAATGTCTATCTGCCTGTCCATCTATCCATACATCTATCTATATGTATATATATTTGTATGTATGTATGTATTCATCTATATAACTTGCTGTCCGTTTATCTGCATGTACAATATTTACTCACTGACTGTAACTGTTAAAGCTTTGTAGCCAACATTTTTATATATGTAACTCTTAGTTCTTGTAATAGGTGAGTCTTGAGTTAATTGAAGAGCAGGAGGAGTTAAAGATGAATACAGGGAGTTGATCTTGATTTATTATCTTCAGAGAAAGTCTAAGTTGAGCAGCGTATGTATTATACAGAGACTTAATATACTAAGTAAGTCTAGTTGGACCCCTCTTCTTATTCACTCTCACCACTACCTGTCGGTTCTATGGCCTGTCTCCTTCTGAGCTCAAATTCCTATTTTAGCAGGGGTCGTGTCACGTGGAATATACTGATGTGAAGTTTCTAGAAGCCTGTGTGTGAGTATTTGTGTACCGTATGTGTGTGTATGGTCACGAGGCGCTGCTCGTGTGCCTATCAAGCATTCCTTGAGTTAGAGTGTGTAAGCATGTTTACCATTGCTCGATTCTCGCTGACACAATACCTATCTCATCCCCTGACTTGCTGCTTCTATCTGTCTATCTATCTATCTATCTATCTATCTATCCATCCATCATGCTATCTATTATGATTTGTAATTATAATATGGAGTCCTGACATAACCACCTGCCATTAACTATTGATCTGCCTGTATCATATCAGTCTATCTGTCTGTCTGTCTGTCTGTTTCCCCCCCTCTCTCTTTCTCTGAAAAAAAAAAAAAGCCTACATATCAAAATTACACTCATCATGAAGATTCAACGGTTTAAGCCCATCTACGACCCTCCTCAAGCCTGAGATATAGGGTCCAAGACGGGTCGAAATTGTTTTATCTTCAGGTTTAAGAAATAGGGTCCAAGACGGGTGGAAATTATTGCCTCTTAAGGCAGAAGGAACGGTGTCCAATGCGGGTGGATATAATTGCCTCTTAAGGCAGAAGGAACGGTGTCCAATGAGGGTGGATATAATTGCCTCTTAAGGCAGAAGGAACGGTGTCCAATGAGGGTGGATATAATTGCATCTTAAGGCAGAAGGAACGGTGTCCAATGCGGGTGGATATAATTGCCTCTTAAGGCAGAAGGAACGGTGTCCAATGCCGGTGGATATAATTGCATCTTAAGGCAGAAGGAACGGGGTCCAAGGTGGGTGGAAATTGTTATATCTTCAGGTATAAGGAATAAGGTACAAGAGGAGCCGAAATTTCTGTCTTAAGGTATGATGAATAGGGTCAAAGATGGGTGGAAAATGTTGTGTCTCCAGAGTACAATTGATTTCAAAATGATGTGGTCAATTCAGCCATTTTTACTGCATGTGGAAGTATGAAATTTTGGTAGTCTCCTCTGTCTGTCTGTCTGTCTGTCTGTCTGTCTCTGTCTCTCTCTCTCTCTGTCTCTCTCTCTCTCTCTCTCTCTCTCTCTCTCTCTTTCTCTTTACACATACATAGGTATGTATATGTATATAATTATATACATATGTAAATATATATGAAAAATATAGAGATAGATAGACAGATAGATAGATAGATATTGCCAGTCACCTCAATTCCACAAGCGGTGGCCACAAACAAGTCGCCTCCATGTCGCCCTGTCCCCCGCCATTTCACTGCCTCTCCCCAGTTCACACCCTCCTCTCTCATATACCTCTCCACTCTATCCCTCCTCATCCTCGGCCTCCCCCACCCTCTCCCTCCCTCAACTTCACTCACATACACTCTCCTTGTTAGTCTCTCGCTCTCCATCCTCTCCACATGGCCAAACCACCTCAGTGTATTTCTCCTAACGCTTTCTATCACATCCACATCAACACCACAACGCTCCTTTACTTTTTCATTTATCAGTCTGTCTCTCCATGTAACTCCACATGCTCCACTCAGATAACTCATTTCCACTGCTCTTACTCTTGACTTGTTCCCTTTCAACAAGGTCCAAGCTTCACTTCTATACGTTAGAGTTCGTATCACAATAATATCATGCAGCGACTTTTTTACTTCCACGCTCGCTTCCCTATTTCTTATCAGTGTTTTCTAAGAACCAGCAACCTTTCTTCCTTGTTGTACATTTTCAAGCACTTCATGCTCCAACCTTCCCTTCTTACTCATCACACTACCCAGGTACTTAAATGCATTCACATTTTCCTTTTCCTCATCATCCAACCTCAGTGTACAGTACATTCAGTGACTTTATTTCTCTCGAAGACCGCAACTTTACTCCTCTCTACATTCACCTTTAGATTCCGTTTCTTATACACTCTCCTAAACTCATTCACCAAGCCTTGCAGTTCCCCTTCGTCTTTACTTAACACTCCAGTATTATCTGCAAACAACAAAACAGGAAGTTTCCACACGCTACCCTATCTCATTAGGTCCACTCCAACATCCACTGCAATACCTTGTACCTCTTTTATAACCCCATCCATATACAGATTGAACAACCATGGAGACATGACACATCCCTGTTTCAATTGAACATTCAGACAGAAAAATTCACTCATTTCACTATCCAAACGCACTGCACCCCTAGCACCATCATACATATTCTTCTCAGCATTCAACAACTTCCCAGTTACCCCCTAATTATATTCTTAATATTTTCCATATTCCTCGTCTATTCACACTGCCATATGCTTTTCCCAAATCCCTGAAGACTGCACACAACTTTCCCTTCTCTAGAAATTTTTCCACTAAAGACCTAAGGATGAATACCTGATCTCTCTCTCTCTCTCTCTCTCTCTCTCTGTTCTTTCCTTACTTTCTCATTGACGAATGTTTTACGACCAAAGTGAGCAAAAAAATGGTTAAAAAGTTGGTGTGTGAGAGAGAGAGAGAGAGAGAGAGAGAGAGAGAGAGAGAGAATCCTTGTGATTAGGTTAATGGAGAACGTGCTTCACCCTTGCAGAGAGAGGTGGGGTGACGTCATTTATAGCAGTGATGTCATTTATAGCGCGGTGACACCATTTATAGCTGGGTTACGTCATTTATAGTAGTGAAATCATTTATGCAGGGAGACACCATTTATTGCAGGGGTTACTTCATTTATAGCAGCGTTACGTCATTTAGAGCAAGGAGACGGAATTGGTAGCAGTGACGTCATATTTATTACAAGGTGACGTCATTATTCATTCAGCTTAGTGAAGGGTATATATATATATATATATATATATATATATATATATATATATATATATATATATATATATATATATATACTGTATATATATATATATATATATATATATATATATATATATATATATATATATATATATATATACTGTATATATATATATATATATATATATATATATATATATATATATATATATATATATATATATATATATATATACTCGGATATCATCATCATCATCATCAGCCGTTTGAGTATCCACTGCAGAACCGGCCTATCCCGACCGAAGCTGGGACGATACATCCTATGTATCTCTTGCAAGTGACTTAGGCTGTCTGGTAGAGATTGTATGTAAGGTGAGAAGTGCTTGTAAGTGTGATTGTAGTGTTCAAGTGGCTTTTGATGTGTGTGTAGTCTGTGAACCAAGTGTTATCCGCCAGCACAAGTCGACTGGGTGCAAGCACACTTTATAGTATGCAACACTGGTTCAACCACAGCACCCCTTATGTCCGCCAAAGTAGTACTTGGTTGGAAGAACGCTCCCAAAGTATATTACCCTGGCGGGGCGCGAACCCTCGTTCTACAGTGAATGAAAACGCACACTTTACCACTATATATATATATATATATATATATATATATATATATATATATATATATATATATATATATATATATATATATATTGTTACGGAACAGAGAAAGATAATGTACACTTTAAGTGAGAATACTAAAAATCAAGACTGTCCCGTAAAGTTCCAGGTTCAAAACAAAAGAGTTAGATAAAATTACAAGTTAAAGTTTAATGGTCATACTAACAACAAAACATTCAGGACTCATAAGGATAATGTAATGGCAAAAACAGGTTAAATATATGGTTAACTGCAATAGCCTATATTAACACGAAATTAGCAAGGGTAAATTTATCTAAGTCAGCCCTGATAAAATGAAAATACACTGGGTAATGCTCAGTTAATGCAGGATAAATTATTACAGATACAAAATATTATTAATGATGATGGACATAAAAATCCCTAAATGAATTACAAAAACTTCACTAGGCCTACAAATTAAACTTATGCTATACAGTACAAGAACAAAATGCAACAACACTTATACTCAAATTACACAGCTGCTAGATGGTTGGAGACTTCCTGAGCACTCAATAATAGCTGTACAGGGGAGGACAGAGATGTGAACAAAATGAGGAGTAGATCTAAGTGGCAATAATGCAGAGACTGAGCTCATTATATAGGGGCCAGCAGAGCTTGATACAACTTGCAAGAAGGATGCGCAAATGAAGCCATGGGGACAAAGAGTTGACAATCCCGCTCTGAACAACAGAAAGGATGACTTACTCCACTATAACGGTAGAAGGGGGGGACTGAGGCAGAACACGCTCGTGATCAAACAGGCAGCACACTGTACGTTAGAATTACACAAAGGATGATGAAATCATAGGCTATGTAACACCTCCCCACAAAGAAAAAGAAATTTACAAAGGAAATTTCTTATTACTCTAAAACAATCTGTCTAAAGTCTAGATAAGCAATCTGCAATGACATTTTCTTTCCCCTTGACATGTTGTATGTCTAATGAATACTCCTGAAGAAGTAGACTCCATCTTGTCAATCTCTGATTTTTATCTTTAAACTTACTAAGGAATTTCAGTGGGTTATGATCGGTATAAATTACTATGGGGTCAAAACCAGAATACAAATAAAATGAAAAATGCTGTAAACCCAAAATCAAGGCCAAAAGCTCTTTCTCAATAGTTGAGTAGTTCTTTTGAGGTGGAGTGAACTTCTTACTGTAATAAGATACAGGGTGTTCAATACCCTGATCATCCTCTTGCAGCAATACAGCCCCAGCTCCTGTATCACTTGCATCAACAGCCATCTTAAAAGGCTTAGCAAAATTTGGAGTAGCGAGCACTGGCTGACTTAATAGAATAGCTTTAAGTTTGTTGAAAGAGGATTCACAGTTATCGGTCCATGCAAATTCAACTCCCTTTTTCAGTAGGTCTGTAAGTGGTGATATAAGAATTGAAAAGTTAAGAACAAATCTCCTGTAATAACCTACCATTCCCAAAAATCTTTGTAGCTCTTTCCTACTTTTAGGTCTGGGAAGATCACTTATAACCTGAACCTTAGCTCCTGGTGGTGCAACATGTCCATCACCAATTACGTACCCGAGGTACTGAACTTTAGCTTGACCAAACTCACACTTCGATAAATTAGCTACAAGATTAGCATGAAACAAACGCTCAAGAAATTTACTGACATGGCATAGGTGATCTTTCCAGTTGTCACTGAAGATTAATACATCATCAATATAAACAACACACCCTGCCAAACCCTCTGTTACAACATTCATGAGCTTCTGAAATGTGGCTGGTGCATTTTTCATACCATATGGCATTACCGAACATGCAAAAGTCTTTCCTAGTGTTACAAAACATGAGATCTCCCTAGCACATTCAGTCATAGGTACTTGCCAGTATCCCTTTAACAAATCAAACTTACTTATGTACCTAACCTTTCCGATCTTGTCTATGCAATCTTCCACACGAGGGAGAGGGTAAGTGTCTGTTTTAGTTATCTGATTAACATGTCTGTAGTCAATGCAAAGCCGCTGTGACCCACCTGGCTTAGGGACTAGAGTGACAGGAGAACTCCACTCGCTCTGACAGGGCTCAATCATCTTGTGGTCCAACAGGTAGCCAAGCTCCTTCTGGATGAGAGGAACTTTCACTGGGTTCACACGGTAAGGAGGCAATTTAATTGGCTTTGCGTTTCCAACATCGACATCATGCATCAACACAGTGGTTCTTCCTGGAGTGGCACGGAACACTTGCGGGTACTCCTGCAGTAATGCCGAAAACTCCTGCCTTTCCTCGGGAGGTAGATGAGAAAGCTTAGTCTGGAGATCATTCATGATATCAGGATTCTTCCCCAAACTATCACTCAGGCTCATACTGCATGGAAGAGCTTCACTTGCAGACTCGGGTGGAACAGCTACAGTGCAGACTGGATTATTTTCGTCCCGCCTGTGGTATAACTTTAGCATGTTGATGTGACATAGTTGCTTGTTCTTTCTACGATCTGGTGTGGCGATGACATAGCTGACATCACTGAGTTTCTTCTCCACGAAATAAGGACCACTAAACATGGCTTGAAGAGGTTGCCCATGCACTGGTAGCAGAATCAAAACCTGATCTCCTGGCTGAAAGTGGCGTAACCTGGACTTCTTATCATAACAAGTCTTCATCTCCTGAGCAGCTCCTAAATTCTCTCTCGCCAACTGTAAAGCAGTGGACAGCCGTTCTTTGAACTTCATCACATACTCCAGCAGGTTAACGTCATCTTCCTCCGACAGCCAGCATTCCTTGAGTAGCTTAAGGGGTCCTCTTACTTCATGGCCAAACAGTAGTTCAAAAGGTGAGAAGCCCAGTGATTCATTTGGAGATTCTCTTGCGGCAAATACAACGAATGGAAGACCTTTATCCCAGTCTTTCTGATGTTCGAAACAGTATTTCTTGAGCATCGATTTAAGTGTTTGATGATATCTTTCCAACGCTCCTTGGGTCTGGGGATGGTAAGCTGAAGACGTGATCTGGGTGATGCCCAACTCTTTCAGAGACTGCTTGAAAACGTTTGACATGAAATTACTTCCCCGGTCTGACTGTACCTCCTTGGGCAGACCAAACTTTGTGAAGAACCCTAGCATTTCCTTAACCACGTTCTTTGCTGAGATATTTCTAAGTGGAATGGCTTCAGGATAACGAGTAGCCATATCAATCAGGGTCAACACATAAGAAAATCCTGAAGAAGTCTTAGGAAGAGGGCCCACAATATCCACCAACACACGGGTGAATGGCGCCTCAAAAGGAGGAATGGGAACTAGAGGTGCAACCTTTTCGGTCTGATTACACTTCCCCACAACCTGACAGATGTGACAAGACTTACAATACCAGGAAACATCCCTGAAGATACCTGGCCAGTAGAAGTGTTTCAAAATGCGTGCCACAGTCTTCCTCACTCCAAGGTGTCCTGCCAAACTGGAATCATGAGCCACTCTAATGATATCCTGCCTACAAACACGAGGGATGACAACTTGATGTACAACCTCCCATTCACAGTCGGCTGATGCTGTTGGGGGTCTCCACTTCCTCATAAGTACTCCTGACTTTACATAATAACAAGTAGAAGCACCAGCTGACTCTTCCTCACTGCAAGCAGAGTTAGCTAGACCTTTCAACTCAGGGTCAGCAACCTGCAACTCAACCAACTCTTGACGAGCCAAATTATCAACACTACGGGGTACTGCCTCATCTGGTGAGTGGTCCAAATTAGCAAGAAAAGTGTCAGCTAGGATAACATCATCATCATCATTATCCTCTAAATCACCAGTAACTTTAGACTTAGCCCTAGTGACAGCACATGCAGGGAACACATCAGGGATATCACAATCCTGGGATGCAGCCACTGGCTCACTAGACAACTGAGGAGCTGGACACACTTGACTTCCACCAATATCATTTCCAAGTAAGAAAGTTACACCTGACATTGGGAGTGTCTCAACCAACCCAACCATAACGGAACCATTAACAAAACCAGACTCTAAATTCACTCTGCACAGAGGGACAGAGAAGTAATTATTCCCTACACCTTGTAAGATTACAATTTCATCAGAGGAATTAACATTAGAGCCTAGAACACTGGTCAGCATAAGGGATTGGCAAGCACCTGTATCACGATATATTTTAACTGATTTCCTGTCATTACTGTCCAGAGGACTGACAAAACCATCAGACAGGAAATTAGCACATGAACTCTTGAGAGTGTCACCCACGTTACTGCTCAAAAGAGGAGCTCCATCATGAGAATTTAGGTTACCCCTCAAAGCAGGTTCAGTTAACTCAGTTAAAGAATTCTGGGAACTCTCAAGAGTGGACACTAGACCAATTGACTGAATATTTAAAGACTCCTTTTTGTTCACATCACGCTGTCTCCTGAAACATTTCTCCGTAGTATGACCAAGCTTACTACAATAAGTACATTTACTTTTCTGAAATCTAGAGGTGAAGCTGGTATTTACTTCCTGAGAAACATCATCCTTATTCTCTTTCCTGTTACCTGTACTCTGAGAAGAGGCAACGTACTTACTCTCAGCTTTCCCTTTTCTTTAGTATATCTCTTGTGAGTGAGAACATATTCATCAGCTAAAACTGCAGCATCAGACAAATTATCTATTCTTCTCTCATCAAGATATAGGCTTACATCCTTATTTATACACCTCTTGAAGTCCTCCAGCAAAATTATCTGCTTAAATTTACCAAAATCAGAATCCACATTCTTAGAATTTAACAACTGCTCTAACAGATCTTCCTTGATTTTCGCATACTCACCATGGGATTGCTTATCTTGCTTATAAGTTGTCCTAAATTTTACTCTATAGGCTTCAGGAACAAGCTCATAGGCCTTAAGAATCAAGCTCTTAACTACATCATAATTATCAGATTGATCCTGAGGCAAAGATGCATAAGTTACTTGAGCTTTACCGGTGAGAACAGTTTGAAGGAGTACTGGCCAATACTTTTTGGGCCAATTAAAACCTGTAGCTACCCTCTCAAACAACTGAAAATACTTTGTTAAATCAGATTCATTAAAAGGAGGGACAAGTTTAACATTTTTAGCCACATCAAAATCATCAGAGCTAGATGATCCAGTTCCACCTTGTTTCATGCGATACTCATGGTCTGCCTGAATCCTAGCAATTTCAACTTGTGCCTCAGCCTCCTTAGAACGGGCCTGAAATTCAGCCTCCTTAGCACTTGCCTGAAATTCAGCCT
>NC_137065.1:9038195-9055695 GCF_032717465.1 Coenobita brevimanus
TCTCTTTTCCCTCTCTCCTTCCCTTCTCTCTCTCTCTCTCTCTCTCTCTCTCTCACGAACATTTTATAAAATCATATTACTGGACAGAACTGTACCAAATTTTGAATAATAACTAAGGATAATCTGAGAAACAGATGACTAAATTTGGGGCTAAAAACAAAATAATTAAATAAAAATATAAATGAAAGCTCCTAATGCCAGATCACATATATTTTCAACTCTGTTCATGTATTCAAATCAATGGCCGAGAATTTCAGTATCAGACAGGTAGTGAACAGGTTACTTCGTTAGGCATGGGCTTTTCTTTTTTTCTTTTTTCATTTTTGTCATTATATTTTTCTAATTGCCTTGTAATATCCTATCTCTTGGTTTTAATATTCTAAATCTTAATTCTTCCTTTCTCCCTTCTTCTTCCTCCTCTTCCACTTGTGTCTTCTTTTTTGTTTTCTGCTCCCATTTTTCTTCGTCGTTCTTTCATAATTTCTGTTCTTATTTTTACATTGTTATTAATATTATTATTATTATTATTATTATTATTATTACTGTTACTATTACTGATATTATTATTACTATTCATATTACTCGTGTCACCATGAAGAAGAGCAATAAGAAAATACAATGTGTGTGTGTGTGTGTGTGTGTGTGTGTTGAGAGAGAGAGAGAGAGAGAGAGAGAGAGAGAGAGAGAGAGTCATTACCTCATTTACTGCTTCCTCCGATATTTAAACTTAGCCCTTAGGGTTGGAGGATCTCTCTCTCTCTCTCTCTCTCTCTCTCTCTATCTATCTATCTCTTTTCTCTCTCTCTCTGTCTTTCTCTCTCTCTCTCTCTCTCTCTCTCTCTCTCTCTCTCTCTCTCTCTCTCTCTATCTCTTCTCTCTCTCTCTCTCTCTCTCTCTCTCTCTCTCTCTCTGCACATAATTCTTCTTTCTCCACCGATCTCTCCATCTACCCTACTATAGAGTTACATATCTGTCTAGCTACCTACCTATCTGCCAACTACTGAATCAATCTACCAATCTACTTAACTATATCCATCTATCTTCATCCCACTGTTAATCCATCAATATGTCCATCTTACATATCCTTTCCTACCTCATCTTCTCTGCTTCCCTCCCTCTTGAATCTTCTCTCTCCTTCCTCCTCTCTTATCCTCATCTTCCTCCCTCTTTCCTACTCTTCCGCATTCTCCCTCATCTTCTATTCATATCTTCTCTTCCTTCACATTATACCTCTTTCTCCCTCTGCCTCATTCCCTCTCTATTTCATTCTCTCCGTCTCTATATCATTCTTTCCTTACTTTCCTTTTTTTCTCATATTCTGCTTTCACTCTTTCCTCTCCATTTCTCTCTCTCTCTCTCTCTCTCTCTCTCTCTCTCCCTTTTCTACTCCTGTTTTTTGCATACTATCCTCTGTCTTTCCTCTCTTCTTTCTTACTCTTCTTCCGTTTTTCCTTCTCTTCTCTTGCTTTCTCTCTCCCTCCCCTTTTGTCTGCATCTTCCTTTCTTACCTCTTTACCTCTATCCTGTTCTTTTCTCCTTGTCAACTGATCATATTTTTTTCTCTCTCCACCATTCCTTCTCTTCCTCTTGTTTTCCTTTTCCCCCTCTATCCCCGCTCTATCACTTTCAAATGTCTCTCCTCCCTCCTCCTTATCTCTCAGTTCTCTCCCTTCTCCATCTCGCTCTTTCTTATTTCTTTTTTTCTCCACCTCCCTCTCCGTCTCTCTTCTCCCTGTCTCTTCTTTTCTCTCCCTGTCCTCTCTTCTTTCTCTCCTCTTCTCCCTCTCCGTTCTCTCCCTCCTCTTCTTTTCCTTCTTCCTTCTCTCCCTTTCTTTCCATTCTCTCCAGCTCTCCCTCTTCCCTCGCCTCTAACCAACACCCAAGTTAAGACCACTACTATCTTACCGACTCTCTGTCTGTCTGTCTGTCATCATCATCATCATCATCATTCTCCTCCTCTTTTTCCTTTGTCCTCCTTCATTCTTTCTCTCTCTCTCTCTCTCTCTCTCTCTCTCTTCTTCCCTGCTTCCTCCATCTCTCTCTCTCTCCTTCCTCATACTCCATCTCTATATCTCTCTCTGCTCTCTCCTTCTCTCCCTCTCCCTCCGTCTCTAACCAACATTATGTTTTCCAAGTTAAGACCATTTCTGACTTACTGATTCCAAGTTAAGACCATTTCTGACTTACTGACTCTCTCTCTCTCTCTCTCTCTACATATATCATCTCATTAGCCGTTTGAGTGTCCACTGCAGGACCGGCCTATCCCTACCGAAGTGGGGACGATACAGCCAATGTATCTATACCAAGTGGCTTAGGCTGTCTGGTAGAGATTGTATATAGGGTGAGAAGTGCTTGCAAGTGTAATTGTAGTGTTGGAGTGACTTTGAATGTGTGTGTAGTCTGTGAACCAAGTGTGTACTGTATGTATATATATATATATATATATATATATATATATATATATATATATATATATATATATATATATACCCGTACAGTATCTCAGGCACAGATGAAGTACACAGCTACATATATATTTATTGTTTTAACTAGTTTCAACATTCTCTGTCTCTGTCTCTCTCTCTCTCTCTCTCCTTGTCAATAGTTTTACTAGCAGGAAGTGAGAAAAAGATGGTTGAGGAGTTGGTGTGTGTGAGTGTGTGTGTGTGTGTGTGTGTGTGTGTGTGTGTGTGTGTGTGTGTGTGTGTGTGTGTGTGTGTGTGTGTGTGTGTGTGTGTGTGTGAGAGAGAGAGAGAGAGAGAGAGAGAGAGAGAGAGAGAGAGAGAGAAAGAGAGAGAGGGGGGGTAGAATTTTTGGATTGTGAGAGAAATAATGAGTATAACAATCGAAAAGAAGAACAAAAATGCTAATTGTGTCAAAGATAAAAAAAGGAAAGAAGTGGGAGGAGGGAAGAGAAATAAAGAAAAGAAACAGAAGAAAGAGGAAGAAGGTAGAAAAGTTGTAGGGAACAGAATGTACTGGAGAGAGAGAGAGAGAGAGAGAGAGAGAGAGAGAGAGAGAGAGAGAGAGAAAGGGACAGACAGGCAGACAGAGACAGACTGACAGACAGACAGACAAACAGACAGAGACTGGAGAAACAGACAGGCTGAAAGAGACACATACACACAGAAAGATTGGCAGACAGACAGACAGACAGAAAAAGGCAGAGACAGACATACAGACAGACAGACAGACAGACAGAGGCAGACAGAGACAGAGAGACAGACAGAGGAGTAGATTCAGAGTACTAATATAACGCTAAAAACTCCCTCACTCCCCCTCCCTGCCATCTGAGAAATATAACTAACTTCTAAGATCCGACACAAGACATTTCCCATCAGGCCAAGAAATTCATCTCTGCCTTGTTCACCCTAACCTGGCCTGATATTACCTTTAACTAGTTTGAATTTTCAGTTTTAACTATAGACTGGCTCTAGGGTACGATGCTAGTCACGAAGAAGTGCTGTGAAAGGACGTAGAGCCATGGCATTGCTCTTTCTCTTCACTTCATCATGTGGTAGCAAAAATGAAGTGAAAAAATGAGGTGTAAAAATGAAGGTTAAAAAGTCGTCCATCAATTAAAAGAGATTAATGATTGGCAACAAACATTGAGACAGATTGATAGATAGATAGAGTGGGTAGATGGCCAGATATATAGATAGATGCAGATATACGGACAGTTAGATAATAGACAGCTACGGAGAGATAGAGCGATTGATAGAGAATAGATAGATACGGAGAGATAGACAGACAGTGACAGAAAAGACAGATAGATGCAGATAGAGTTAGACAGATATAACAGACACAGTCAAACAGACAGACAGATACACATTTAGATAAACAGATAGACAGACAGACAGCTAGAAAGATACATATAGATAGATAGACAGACTGATAGGTAGATGGACAGATACAAATAACAGCGTTGGCTGTATGAACGGGGCTAGAAGACTGCATATTCCTTTCACCTTTACTTGACCCAGATATTCGTCCTTTTGCAGCTAATTTCGCGTATCTCAGTGGTAGATAAATACTGCATCTCTACACCCTTTCCACAGCACTTCTTCGTGACTAGCACCATATTCTAGCGTTAACAGATCGCCACATCTCAACATTCATGCCGGAGACTTGGCTGTTATAGGCTACGATGGAGTAGCAAAATGAAAAGAGGAAGAAAATAACAAGTCCATACCATAGATACTTTAAAATTATGGTGAATTTTTTTTATGTAGACTATAAAAAAAAAATGATCGCAGATGCAAAACTTTCATGCATATAATCCCTAAATATTTTATAATTACAAAAATTATCATGTAATCCCTTGAAATTTCGTGTAATCTCTAATATTTTTATGAATTCCCTCGAAATTTCACGTATGTAATCCGTAACAGAAATTAACCCCCTAAAATTTCATGTAATCCCTCAAAATTTCAGGTAATCCCTAAAATTTCACGTATTGTCACGAAATTTCATGTAATCCCTCGATATTTTAAAGAACTGTACAGTATTTAATCCCAGAAGGTTACAGAGATTACAAAAAGTCTCTTACAAAATGCAGAAATAAGTATAAATCCCTCATTTCAGAATCCTTTCTAACTTCCTTTTTACTCAGGGAATCTCTCTCTCTCTCTCTCTCTCTTTCTCTCTCTCTCTCTCTCTCTCTCTCTCTCTCTCTCTCTCTCTCTCTCTCTCTCTCTCTCTCTCTCTCTCTACACATCATGCTCCTCTTCCTGATCCAAATTAATTCAGTATCAATATTCTTTACCTTGTAGTCCTGTATGCTATTCCTATAACCCTGTAACTCCTGTATGCTATTCCTGTAACCCTGTATATCATGTATGCTATTCCTGTAACCCTGTATATCCTGTATGCTATTCCTGTAACCCTGTATATCCTGTATGCTATTCCTATAACCCTGTAACTCCTGTATGCTATTCCTGTAACCCTGTAACTCCTGTATGCTATTCCTGTAACCCTGTATATCCTGTATGCTATTCCTGTAACCCTGTATATCCTGTATGCTATTCCTGTAACCCTGTATATCCTGTATGCTATTCCTGTAACCCTGTATATCCTGTATGCTATTCCTGTAACCCTGTATATCCTGTATGCTATTCCTGTAACCCTGTAACTCCTGTATGCTATTCCTGTAACCCTGTATATCCTGTATGCTATTCCTATAACCCTGTAACTCCTGTATGCTATTTCTGTAACCCTGTATATCCTGTATGCTATTCCTGTAACCCTGTATATCCTGTATGCTATTCCTGTAACCCTGTATATCCTGTATGCTATTCCTGTAACCCTGTATATCCTGTATGCTATTCCTGTAACCCTGTATATCCTGTATGCTATTCCTGTAACCCTGTATATCCTGTATGCTATTCCTGTAACCCTGTATATCCTGTATGCTATTCCTGTAACCCTGTATATCCTGTATGCTATTCCTGTAACCCTGTATATCCTGTATGCTATTCCTGTAACCCTGTATATCCTGTATGCTATTCCTGTAACCCTGTATATCCTGTATGCTATTCCTGTAACCCTGTATATCCTGTATGCTATTCCTGTAACCCTGTATATCCTGTATGCCATTCCTGTAACCCTGTATATCCTGTATGCTATTCCTGTAACCTTCCTTCAGCATCAGGTTGTAAGTTGTATGCCCCGGTCTGTAATGGCTGTTGCTGTTTCACTTATGCTGAAACTTTCACTGCTAAGTTTTAACTGCAACTCCTAAACTTGCTTCGTTTAGTGGTGTTTAATTCTGGTGCCACACGCCCAAGTTTGGTTGCGGGGGGTGGAAAGGTGTAGTGTGGTGTGGTGTGGTGTGGTGTGGTGTGGGGGTGTGCGGAACATGAGGCGATGATGGTACTATTACCGGTATGTATGCAAAATGGAGAGAGAGAGAGAGAGAGAGAGAGACCACAAAGCAAATAATTTCGTGTGACGGGAGGAATATCAGAAAAAAATCTGGAGGATAACAATAAAAAAAGATAAATTGAATATTAGAAAAACGAAATTCTCTCTCTCTCTCTCTCTCTCTCTCTCTCTCTCTCTCTCTCTCTCTCTCTCTCTCTCTCTCTCATCATATGTTTTATTCTTCTCTTCGTTTTTATCTTCCTCATATCTCGCTCATTCTCTTCTTCGCTTCTTCCCTTTCTCTTCTCGTTTTCATCCTCTTTCCATCCTTCCCCCTCTTACACCTCAGCTCTTCCTCATTTCTTCTCTTCCTCCCTCTTCTTCCTCCTCTCCGCCTCTGCGTCTTCTCATTTTCTCCTCGTATCTCTCCTTCTTCCCCTTCCTCCTCCTTTTCATCTCCAGCTTCCTCCTCCTCTTCCTCTCCTCTTTTCCTATATTCAGTACTTTCTTTTCCTCATTTCCCTCCCTCCGTCTTGTCATATCTTCTCTGATCTTCTCTTTACTCTTTCTCTTTTCCTTTCATTCTTTTCTCTCTTTTCTTCTCCTTTCGTTCTTTTCTCTCTCCTCTTTACCTTTTTTTCTTTTTTCTCTCTCTCTCCTCTTCTCCTATCTTTCTCTTCTCTCTCCTCTTCTTTCTCCCTCTTCTCTACCTCCTCTTCCTCAATGGCCCCTCAGTTCCTTGCAGTATTTTTCATCTGCCACCCCCTTCCTCTCTCCTCTTTTTACTGTCTCCTCTTTAAGGATTTCTTGCCTCTTTTTTCGTTCCTCTCTTTTCTTCCTTTTTCATTCTTCTCCCTCCATTTTTTCTCCCTCTTTTTGTATTCTTTCATTCTTCCTACCACGTCCCTCAACTCTTTTTGCTCTCTCTCTCTCTCTCTCTCTCTCTCTCACACACACACACACACACACACACACACACACACACACACACAGTAATATGATACATTATTACTGTTCACAGCTTCAGTACTCTCTCTCTCTCTCTCTCTCTCCCATTTCATTTCTTTCCTCTTTCATTTCTTCCTACCCTCTTCCTTTCTTTCAGTTTCCATCATTTCCTTCCTTCCTTCTTTGCTTCTTTCTTTCCTTTCTTTAATCATTCCCTCATTCAGCACACAAAGGCCTCCTATTTCCATATTAAACACTATTAATATGATGACCATTTTACCACAAACAACTGTAAAAACTTTCTTCCTTCTTTCCCTCCTTCATTCATTCCTCCATCCATCAATCCTGCCCTCATTCATTCATCCATCCATCATTCATTCATTCATTTACCCAACTTCCTTAATTCATCCATTCATCCATCCATTGTTCCTTCCTTCCTTCATTCATCCATCCATCCATCCATCCATCATTCTCTCCTTCCTTCATTCATTCATTCATCTGTCCATCATTCCTTCTTTGTTTCATTATTTATTCACTTCATCGGCTCTTTCCTTCCTCCCTCTGTCGTTTCCTTCACTCTCCCCTCCTTTAGTTTTTCTCTCATCTTCCTTCATTTCTTCAGGTTTTACTTTCATGCCTTCGTTTTTCCTTTCCATCCTTCATTCCTTTCTGCTTTCCCATCCTTGTCCTTAATTGTTAGAACAGTTTTGTTAGTTACAACCTTCCCTATACCAAACAGTCACGAAAGGACCAAAAAGTTTGTTGCTGTTTGCTTTCCATTTTACTCATTTGTACTCCTCTTTTTCTTCCATCCATCCTTTCCTCCTCCTTTCCTCAGTCAGTTTTCTCCTTACTTACTTTCCATTGTTTCTTCCTTCCATCCATGCTTTCACCAACTCTCTTTCAATCTCTCTTTTCTTACTTTCTCCTGTTCGTCTTTTTGCTTTCTTCCTTCTCTCCTTCCTTCCTTCTTTTCTTCCTTTCTTACTTCCTTTCTTTCCTTCCTTCAGAAATCTTCCTACTTCTTTACTTTCCTCCTTTCTACACTTCCTTCATCAAGTCTTTCTCTCTCTCTCTCTCTCTCTCTCTCTCTCTCTCTCTCTTTTCAGTCTTCCTTTCCTTCCTTCGCTCCTTCCATTTTATCTTCCTTCCTCCGTATCCTCCTATCCACACGCGAAGACTGAGTACAGTGTTGAAGAAATTGTGGAGGAAGTCAAGTTCTCTCTCTCTCTCTCTCTCTCTCTCTCTCTCTCCCAATGCTATGTAAAAGGTCAAGGAAATCCTGTATGAAGTGAGGAAGCCCTATGAGGCATGGGAAAGATAATAGACGAGTGTGTGTGTGTGTGTGTGTGTGTGTGTGTGTGTGTGTGTGTGTGTGTGTGCTGGGGGAGGAGGAAAAGAGAAATTTGGGATGGAGGGGTGAAGAGAAGGAAAGGGAGGGTAGGAAGGAAAGCGAAGGACGGAGGGAAAGAGAAAGAGTGGAAACGGGGATGGTAAGAGGTGAATGAGGAGGGATGGGGAGGGGGCAGTTCGGGTTAACAAGCGAGAAAAGAGCTGAAGTGGCTAATGATGATGATGATGATGAAGATGAAGGTAACAGTGATGATGATGGTGATGCCGCTCCTGTTGATGATGATGACAATGACGATAATAATGGTAATGATTTCGACAACAACAACGATAAGGAAGCAAAATAATCACCCCCACAAAAAAAAAAAAAAAAAAAAAAAAAACTACACAATCAGTCCTCCTCCATCACTGAACACAGGGAAGGAGGGGGGGACTGGGTGACGACAATTAGCGGTCACCTCGTTAATCAGGAGGTCATCAGCGCACTAACTGACACCCAACACAACCCCAGTATACTAAGCCTCCTCCATAAACAACCATCTCAACTGATTACAAACATAAAGCCAATCTGGCATCTTTCCTCCTGCACAATGTTTTTCTGGGGGATAATTACTTTTATTTTTTGGGGGGAAGGGAATAATTTTGAGGGAACAATTATTTTCTTCTGGTGATGGTCTCAGTCAGTATAAATTATGGTGCTTAGAAGAAATTCATGTATTTTTCTTTTACACCTTACTCTGCCAACATACTTATAAATCAGTTCCTAATGGTAGTATAAGAAGTAGTAGCAGTACTGTAGTAGTAGTAGTAGTAGTATAATGACAGAGACAATAATGGTGATGCTAATACTAATTACACTAATCATAAGTAGCAGTAGTAGTTGTTGTTGTAGTTGCAATGACAGTGAAAATAATGGTCATGATCATACTATTGGTACTAATGATAATCAGTAGTGGTATTATTATTATTATTATTAGTAGTAGTAGTAGTAGTAGTTGTAGTAGTAGTGGTAGTAGTAGTAGTAATAGTAGTAGCAGTAGTAGTAGTAAAAGTAGTAGTAGTAATAGTAATAGTAGTAGTAGTAGTAGTAGTAGTAGTAGTTGTAGTACTAGTAATAGCAGTAGTAGTAGTGATAGTAGTAGTAGTAGTAATGACAGATAATAATGGTGATGCCAGTACTAATGATACTAATCATAAGTCGTAGTAGCTGTAGTGGTAGTAGTAGTAGTAGTAGTAGTAGTTGTTGTTGTTGTTGTTGTTGTTGTTGTAATGACACTGAGAATAATGGTGATGATCATACTAAGAGTACTAATGATAATCAGTAGTGGTGATGGTGGTGGTAGTAGTAGTAGTAGTAGTAGAAGTAGCAGTAGCAGTAGCTGTAGTAGGTGTAGTAGTAGTAATAGTAGTAGTAGTAGTAGTAGTAGTAGTAGTAATATTGACAGTAATAATAATGTTAATAATAACACTGATCGTAATAATGATAAAGAATAAAAAAAAAAATGTCTGACAACATAAAAACACACGGATCTTAAATTTGACTTTTTATTTTGTTCTTACGTTTTTCTTGGAGGGAACAATTATGTAGGGTTCATGTCTTTGGTTCCTTCTTCTTTTCATAAATAACTGTTCACTTACAACACACCAACTGTGGGCTGGTTCTCTGCATCAGTCACCTATATTTTGGTACATAGAGTGTGATAATTTATTCAGAAAGAAGGAAACCGAAGGAGAAAGATAAGGAGTGCGAGAGAGTCCATAGCAACTCTTCCTTAGCGATATATTTTGGATACGGCTGGTTAATATCCTTTTGTCCGTTATCTATGCTGTGTATGGATATATTAGATGGATCAGTATAACAGGTAGAGAGGGACACTAAGGTGTAATGAGCAAAATAAGTCACTTGGGGAAAGGTGTTAGGGAACTAACCTAACCGACGAGAATACGAGCCTTAGAGAGACTGTTACAGGGCCAAAGACAGACTGTTACAGGGTCACAGACAGACTGTTACAGGGCCAAAGACGGACTGTTACAGGGCCAAAGACAGACTATTACAGGGCCAAAGACAGACTATTACAGGGCCAAAGACATACTGTTACAGGACCAAAGGCAGACTGTTAGAGGGCCAAAGACAGACTGTTACAGGAAAAAGGACAGACTGTTACAGAGCCAAAGACAGACTGTTACAGGGCCACAGACAGACTGTTATAGGACAAAAGACAGACTGTTACAGGGCCAAAGACTGACTGTTACGGGACAAAAGACAGACTGTTACAGAGCCAAAGACAGACTGTTACAGGGCCAAAGACAGACTGTTACAGGGCCAATCACTATCTACAGTCAGCATCAAGAGTACTGTCACTTCTCCTCCTTTTCTTTCCATGGACATCAGAAAATAGTGTGGTTAATCTGCAGCAACGTACACTGACGGATTCATTTGTCGAGTTCACCACACTGATTGAAAAAGCTGGTGGAGAAATAATGCAGAAGAGACGACAGGACTTTAAAATCTGACTGTATATACGGTAAAAAACAAGTACGGTACAGCATATGGTTCGTCCGATGCATTTCATAAAGTTTCAAGCATCTTCCATCCTAATAGACAAATGCCCAGTCCTCGTTCGTAGTGCCATATTCTTTCGAACGTAATTCGTACATGTATTTATTGGCTTATTTATTTATTTATAGTCTGTTCATGCTGCATACTGAGAGAGGAAAGATAAATATTGAATACAGAATAATATGAGAGGTAGGCGAAAATGAAATTAAAAGACTATAATGTAGCAATATAAGTAAAGAAGAAGGACTAGGACAGTGTTAACTAATACAAATAAATAATCAGAGGACTGCCCTACCATACATATACCATAGACAGCACTAAACAATCCATGTCCTACCCTACCATACATATACCATAGACAGTACTAAATAATCCATGTCCTACCCTACCATACATATACCATAGACAGCACTAAACAATCCATGTCCTACCCTACCATACATATACCATAGACAGCACTAAACAATCCATGTCCAACCCTACCATACATATACCATAGACAGTACTAAATAATCCATGGCCTACCCTACCATACATATACCATAGACAGTACTAAATAATCCATGGCCTACCCTACCATACATACACCATAGACAGTACTAAACAGTCCATGGCCTACCCTACCATACATTTACCATAGACAGTACTAAACAATCCATGTCCTACCCTACCATACATATACCATAGACAGTACTAAACAATCCATGGCCTACCCTACCATACATATACCATAGACAGTACTAAACAATCCATGGCCTACCCTTCCATACATATACCATACATGTTACTAAACAATCCATGGCCTACCCTTCCATACATGTACCATAAACAGTACTATACAATCATGTATGGCCTACCCTACCATACATATACCATAGACAATACTGAACTATCCTACCATACAAATACCATAGACAATACTGAACTATCCTACCATACATATACCATAGACAATACTGAACTATCCTACCATACATATACCATAGACAATACTGAACTATCCTACCATACATATACCATAGACAATACTGAACTATCCTACCATACATATACCATAGACAATACTGAACTATCCTATATGACCAAAACTCTAGATAGAAACATGTGCTGAACATGTATAAGACCTGTTTGGAATTTCTGAATACTTTGACAAATGCGTCACTCATAGTATTATTATAGTGGTATTTTTAATGTTATTCATTTTTCAGGCTATTGTTAAATACATGCATACATACATACAAACACACACACACACACACACACACACACACACACACACACACACACACACACACACACACAAACATGGTGACTCAAAAACATGTTGGTAAGTTATTTGGACAGAAAAAGAGTCAGCGGAGGAATCTTGTGGAAGTACTTGTCCATCTTGTTTTTAAATGTCTTAACTGAGATACTGTTCATGGTATCCGAGGGTAATCTGCTCCAGATATTTACGACTCTTTTGAAGATGTATTTTGCTTCATGGGACTGAAAACGCTTTCCCATAATTTTGCAGCCATTAGCCTACTCCTGGTTTGACTCGACTGGCCTATATCAAAATATCTATTCATGTCTAAGTTGTCTTATCCCTTCATGATTTTGAAAACTTCAACAAGGTCGCCTCTTAACCTGCATTTCTTTAGCCTAAATATTATAAGTTCTTCAAGGCGTTCCTCATATGGTTTATTTTTCAGTCGTGGTATCATTTTTGTGATTGCTGTATTTTCTCTAATTTTTCTATATCCTTTCTGTAGCACAGAGACCAGAATTGTGCACAATACTCGAGATGGGGGAGCACTAGCGAGTTGTACAAGGTAAGTATGACTTTTTCTGATTTAAACTCGAAAGTTCTTCCAGTAAAACCCACCAGATTATTTCCAGTTTTAACTGCTTCCGTTCTCTGCTTACTCGGATTTGGGTAATCTGGTATTATCACACCAAAATCCTTTTCATCGTCTGTATTTGATAACTGGATATTATTCATTTTGTAATTCACATGGACGTTGTTATTTCCAATATACTGTAAAGTACATCGCATTTTTCTATGTTAAATTTCATTCGCCATTTTTCTGCCCAGCTTGCCAAAGTATTGTCATTTTGGAACTGCCGGCATTGTAACTTTGAAGTTACTTTATTGGTTGTTTTAGTATCGTCTGCGAATTCGGATATTTTACAATTTAGACCCTCATTTATGTCGTTTATGTAGATCATAAAAAGGATCGGTCCAAGTACTGAGCCCTAGGGAACGGTACTAATCACATTACGCCATGTGGATTCCTTTCCGTTTATCACAACTCGCTGTTTTCTATCTGAAAGCCAGTCTTGTAACCCTTTCTGCATATTTCCTTTTATTCTATGGGCTTCTATATTGCTTACGAGACGCTCGTGAGGGACAGTGTCAAATGATTTCTGAAAATCGAGGTAAATTATGTCTAAGAAATATATATAAGATGATAAATATAAGAAGAAGCGGAGGAGGAGGAGGAGGAATAATGTTAAGGTTCAAAGCTGGAGAGAATATCAAGGATGGTGGTCTGATGTGGAGAGGGGGTGCCGTAACTGAGTAGGGGTAAAAATATTTTGATAATTATTTGTTGTCACTTCAAAGCATGCAGCGTTAGGTTCCTTCAACCAGTAGACGTTTTGTTTATGCTCTTTACGCTTTACTCTTCTTACTCTAATCCTTACTCTTTTTACTTTAATCTTTACTCATTTTTTTCTAATCTTTACTCATTTTACTATACTCTTTACTCTCTGTATTCTTTACTCTTTTTACTCTTTAATTTATTGTTTTTATTTTTTATTTTCCCTTTTTACTTCTAACTCTTTTTACTCTTTATTTACGACAAGAGTGTTCTTTATTTTACTCTTTTCACTTCAACTTGGAACAGATATTAGTCCTGCTTCAGCTTATTTCAAGTAACTAAAAGGTAGAATAAGTCAATACTATGGCTCTACAATATCACCATAGCACTTCTGCGTAACTATTATTATTTTACACTACCAATGTAATCTACCATTCTTGAGAGATAGCAATTTTACGCCAAGTTAGAGTAAAAGGAATAAAGAGGATTTTGATGTACATTATTCTTATCTCCATTCGTGAGAGAAAATTACCGTCACAATGAAAAAATATTTAAGCAGTAGCGATTATATAAAAGTCTTCGGCCAGAGGGATTAAATTATTTTTGCTATCTTTTTCGTATGACTTTACTGATATTTGTTAGTATTATACTGAAGTCTTGTTTCAAACATTCTCTCTCTCTCTCTCTCTCTCTCTCTCTCTCTCTCTCTCTCTTTCTGGATTTCATATATATATATATATATATATATATATATATATATATATATATATATATATATACTGTGGCGGGGGGGACACAACCTGGCCGCACTATGGAGTGGTACTACTACTCTGCGTCCAGGTTGTGTTAGGAAGAATACTGCCATCGTATTCCCTGCGTGTCGTAAAAGGCGACTAAAAGGGGCGGGGTGAGGGGACTAGGGACCCCCTCCTCTGTTTTTTAGTTCCTAAAAAGAGACAGGCCAGAGAAAGGGATGGAGGATGGAGTTATCCCCGTACCCTGAAGATTGGGTCTATGAATGTGCGTGGATGTAGTACGATTGAGGCTAAAAGGGAGGAGATTGGGAGAATGTTTGTGAGAAGAAAGTTGGATGTGTTAGCTTTGAGTGAAACGAAGATGAAAGGGAAGGGGGAATCTATGTTTGGAAGTGTGAATGGAAGATTGTAAGGCGTTGATAGAGGAAGGGCAAGAAAAGGTGTGGCCTTGTTAGTGAGTCCGGAAGTACAGCAATGTGTGATTGAATGGAAGGAGGTGTCATCGAGACTGATGTGGGTGAAAGCGAAATTTGAACGTGAGTTGTGGGTGTTTGTGAGTGCATATGGGCCTGGTAGTGAAAGGGATGAACAAGAGAGGGAGTCTTTCTGGAATGATGTTGATGAGTGTCTGCAGAGTTTTGGAGCGAATGTGAATGTGGTAATGATGGGAGATCTGAATGCTAGAGTGGGAAATGTAGCAGTTGAAGGCGTAGTTGGTATGCATGGTGTGCCTGGAAGAAATTAAAATGGGGAACAAATGATAGCGATGTGTGTTGAGCGAGAGATGATGATTGGGAATACGCTGTTTGAGAAGAAAGATATTTATAAGTATACATGGGTGAGACAGGAGAGTGGAAGGGTTGTTGATAGAGCTTTGATGGACTATACGGTTGTGTCTAGGAATGCAATAGGAAGATTGTTGGATGTGAGAGTTCTGAGAGGGGAGGGTGGAGGTATGTCTGACCACTACCTGGTGGAGGGAAAGTTAAGAGTAGGTAAGAGATGGGTGAGAGCTAAGAGGGTTAGGTGTGGCAGGGAGGTTTTGAAAGTGAGTTGGATAAAAGAGAGAAAAAGATAGAGTATCAGGAGAAATTGAAAGATAAGTGGAACGCAGTGAAAGATCGGAAAAATGGCAGCGTGGAGGAGGAATGGCAGTTGTTTAAGAGTGCTGTGGTGGGCCATGCAGAAGAGGTGTGTGGTGTGAGACGTGTGGGTGGTGGTGTAAGAAAAGGAAGTGAATGGTGGTGCGAGGAAGTAAGTATGGCTGTGGCTGAGAAGAGACGTGCATATGAAGTGTGGCTGCAGAGGAAGGATGAGATGTCATATGAAAAGTATAAGGAAAAGAGGAATAGAGCGAGAAGGGCTGTGCGTGATGCTAAAGTGGCAGCATATGAGAGGTGGGGTAGGTGGCTGACAGAGAATTTTCAACAGAATAAGAAAATGTTTTGGAAGGAGGTGAAAAGGGTGCGAAAGGGAGAGTCTGGGAAGGAAGAACGAGTAAAATCAGAGGATGGAAGGATGTTAATTGAGATGGATGCAGTAAGGAAGAGATGGGCAGAGTATTTTGAAAGATTGTTAAATGTAGAGGAGGAAAGGGTGGCTGAGATTGTGGCGGATGGAAGGGTGCAAGGAATAAATGTGTTGGGAGAGTTAAATGAGTCTTTTATCACGAAGGAGGAAGTGGAGAAGGCAGTAAAGGAGATGAAAACAGGGAAAGCTGCAGGTATGGATGGGTGTGCTGTGGAATGCCTGAAGGGTGGTGGAGTGACTATTGTTGACTGGTTAGTAAAATTGTTGAATGTGTGCTTTGAGGAAGGTATGGTGCCAATTGACTGGGCAAGTGCTTGTGTGGTCCCGTTGTATAAAGACAAGGGTGATAAGTATGAATGTACTAGCTTTAGGGGTATAAGTCTGTTGAGTGTTGTAGGTAAGGTGTATGGTACAGTGTTAATTATGAGAGTTAGAGAGGGTACAGAGGGAGTGATTGGCGATGAGCAGTGTGGCTTTAGGAGAGGGAGGGATGCGTTGATCAGGTGTTTGCTGTGAGACAAGTGTGTGAAAAGTATTTAGTGAAAGGCAAGGATGTGTTTTGGGCATTTATGGATTTAGAGAAAGCTTATGATAGAATTGATAGGGAGGCTTTGTGGACTGTTTTAAGATTGTATGGACTTGATGGTAGGTTACTAAAAGGGGTTAAAAGTTTTTATGTAAATAGAAGAGCGTGTGTAAGAGTGGGAATGCTGTGAGTGACTGGTTTCCCGTGAGAGTGGGGCTGCGACAGGGATGTGTGATGTCGCCTTGGTTGTTTAATATTTACATGGATGGTGTTTTAAGGGAGGTGAATGCAAGAGTTTTAGGTGGAAGTCTGAGTCTGGTGAATGTTGATGGTGGAGAGTGGAATCTGAAGCAGCTGCTGTTTGCAGATGATACTGCACTGGTGACTGGTTCAGAGGAGAGATTGAGACAGTTCGTAGAGGAGTTTGGAAGGGTGTGTGAAAGGAGGAAATTGAAAGTAAATGAGAATAAGAGTAAAGTGATGATGTGTACGAGGTTGATAGATGGTAGGGGGATGAATATAGTTTTGAATGGTGAGTTGCTTGAGGAGGTAGATTGTTTTAAATATCTAGGGTCACATGTTGCTGTGGATGGAAGAATAGATGCAGAAGTGAAGTTTAGAATAAATGAAGTGGGAAAGGTGCTGGGAGGAATGAAAAAAGTGTTTAAATGTCATTCGCTTAGAATGGATGTAAAAAGAAGGCTGTATGAGGGTGTTGTGGTACCGACTGCGTTATATGGGGCTGAAACATGGAATATGGGTGTAGCAGAGAGGAAAAGTTTGAATGTAATGGAGATGAGGTGTCTGAGGAGTATGTGTGGAGTGACGCGTATGGATCGGGTGCGAAATGATGAAGTGCGAAGGAGAACTGGAGTTGTTCGGGAGATGCCTGGTAGAGTTCAGCAGAGGGTGTTGCGATGGTTTAGGCATATGGAGAGAATGGATGATGAGCGATTGGTGAAAAAGATAACTAGATCTGATGTGAGAGGTGTAAGGCTGAGAGGAAGACCACGAATAGGATATGGATGGACAGTGTGAATAGAGCGTTGGATGCTAGAGGGATGTCTGTTGAGCAAGGAAGAGTGGCTGTGCGTGACAGAAATAAATGGAGAGAAATTGTGAATGAATAAGTGATGACACAGCCCTGAGGGGATATTCTCCCGCATTTGGTCTGATCAGCTAGTCAGGTCAGGTGCGGGTAAGGGGATGGGTCTGTTATGATGTGGCAGGGGTAAACCAGTTCTGCTGTCGGGCCCTGCTGCGGATGTCACTGATTACATTGCGCAGTTGACCCTTGTGCGGTGTGGTGCGGTGAGGATCTGTCCGTTCTCCCCTTTGGGGCTAAGATGCGAATGAATGTGTTTGAATGGATGAGTAAATGGGG
>NC_137065.1:9060695-9113195 GCF_032717465.1 Coenobita brevimanus
TATAGTCGCTGTTGTAGACGGCCATTGTTCTTCTCCTAGACCTATTAACAGTGGTGTTCCTCAGGGCTCTGTCCTATCACCAACTCTCTTCCTTTTATTCATCAATGACCTTCTAAGCTATACATCTAACCCTATCCACTCATACGCTGATGACTCCACCCTTCACCTTTCCATTCGATTCCCACAACGTCCATCTCAGCAGTTACGTCAACAAACAAGGGATGAGGCTATGGCACACCTAATGTCTGATTTGGCTCATATCTCTAACTGGGGTAAAAATAATCTGGTTGTTTTTAATGCATCGAAGACTCAGTTTTTGCACCTATCAACCCGACAAAATCTTCCACAGGTATACCCACTAATGTTTAATAATATTCAGCTTAATCCTGCATCATCGTTCAATATGCTTGGGGTTTCATTTACTCGGGACTTATTTTGGAAAGATCATATTACATCTCTTATAAAATCTGCTTCCAAGAGATTAGGTGTGCTAGGCTGACTCCGTTCCTTCTTTACCCCTGCACAATTGTTGACTCTATACAGGGGTTTTATCCCCCCCTGCGTAGAAAACAACACGCATGTGTGTGGAGGCTCCCCACATACAGCTCTTCTCAACAGGCTGGAGTCAAAGGCTATTCGTCTCATTAACTCTCCCCCTCTTACTGACTCCCTTCAACCTCTGTCTCTTCGCCGCACTGTTGCATCTTTATCTATTTTCTATCGCTACTTCAATGGTCACTCTTCCTCTGAACTGTCTGCATGCATTCCTCCACCTCTATGACGAGCGCGTAGCACCCGTCTAGCAGCAAACTCTCACCCTTTTTCTGTCCAACTCTCAAATGCAAGAGTTAACCGTTACTCCCAGTCTTTCATTTATGCAACAGTTCAACTCTGGAACTGTCTCCCTCTGTCTGTATTTCCTGCTTCCTATGATCTCCAGTCTTTCAAACGCAGTGTGTCCAGGCATCTCGAAATGAATGGATCTTGAATTTGGCTCTCTTGTATTATGTTTTTCTCTGGGGGGGAACAGTTTTCCGGGCTCGTTGCCTTTGGTTCCTTCTTCCTCGCATAAACACACACACACACACACACACACACACACACACACACACACACACACAGGACACCTTTCACTCTTATCACTTGGCCATCCAATCGTGTATTTTACCCCTCACTGTTTATTTTTTTCCTCTCCATCCCTCTCATCTCTCCCCTCCCCCTCCATCCCTCTCACCCCTCCTCTCTCCCTCGCTCCTCCTCATTTTTTCTTCTTCCATTTCTTTCCCTCTATTCGTCTTCCTCCTCTCTCTCCCTCAAAATTATACCATTAGCTATCTCATCTTCTACACCATACGATTGCTATAACTTTTGACACAGTCTTGACACCAACTCCATCACTATATATCTCACACCATTATCACTATATACACCACACCTTCATCACTATATTCACCACACCTCCATCATTATATTCACCACACCTCCATTACTACATTCACCATACCACCACCACTATATTTACCACATACCATCACTATATTCACCACACCTCCATCATTATAATAAAAAGCTATATCACTGTATTCATCACACCTTCATCACTATATTCACCTCACCTCCAAAACCTTCACGGTACTTTCCACACCATCTCAGTGTCCACATCAATTGACAACCACCAAAACATCACCACCACCACACCACAGCCACATCACCACACCATCACCAAACCACCACATCACCATCACCCCACCACCACCACGCCACCACACCACCATGACACCACCCACCACACCACCTTCACACCACCACCACCATCACACCAACACCACCACCACTACACGACCACTACCACCACACCACCACCACCACTACACCACCACTACATCACCACCCCCACCACCACCGCACCACCAACACCACCACACCACAACCGCACCACCACACCTCCACCACCACCACACCACCACCACCACCACCAACCACCACCACATTACAACCACACCACCACCAAACCACCACTACACCACCACCACCACCACACCACCATCACCACATCACCACCACACCACCACCACATCACCACACCACCAACACCACCACCACACCACCACCACCACCACACCACAACCACACCACCACCAAACCACCACTACACCACCACCACCATCAGCATCACCACACATCTACAAAACCACCACCACCACACCACCTCCACACCATCACCACCACCACACCATCACCACCATCACCACTACACAACCACACCACAACCGCCACCACCACCACCACACCACAACCACCACCACCACCACCACACCACACCACCACCACACCATCACCACACAACCACCATGCCACCAACACACCACCACACCACTACCACCACCACCACCGTCACCACACCACCATCACACCACCACCACCACCACCACACCATCCCCACCACCACCACACCACCACCCCGCCACAACCACCTCACCACAACCACCACCACACTACCACCATCACCAAACAACCACAAAACCACCACTACCAAACTACCACCATATCAACATCACCACACCAACACCACCACCACCACCACCATCACCACACTACCACACCACCATCACCACCACCACGACCACCAAACCACCACCATATCACTACCACACCGCCATCATCACACCACCACCACCACCACCACCACATCACCACCATCACCACAACCACCACCACCACCACAATACAACCCTTCTTACACCACCACATCAAAATAAGTAATGATGCAGCAGCCGTCACGACAATCAGACTACCACAGTATAATACCCATTGCAGCACAACCCCCGTCACCACCACACTACCACACCACCACCACATCACTACCACACAACAGCTACCACCACCACCACCACAACCACCAAAACACAACAGTTACCACCATCACATTACTAACACACAACAGCTGCCACCACCACCACAACACCCACACCATTACCACAACAGCCACCACTACCATCACTAACAAACCAGTACCACATTATCACTACATCATCAGCTACACACAACTACACCACAGACAGCCTGTCACTACCATACCCCACAGCACCACCAGTACTATCACACATCTCTTACACTGTCACACCACCACCATTCCACACATCTGCCACAACAACCACCAACACCACACAGCATAAAAATCGTCACCACACTACAAAACTCTATACCACAAAACCACACCAACACTACCATGCTACTACAACACCATCAACGCCATCATACTGCCACAACACCATCATCGCCATCATACTGCCACAACATCATCAACACCACCATACTACTACAACACCATCAACACCATAATACTGCCACAACACCATCAACGCCATCATACTGCCACAACACCATTAACGCCATCATACTGCCACAACACCATTAACACCACCATACTGCCACAACACCATTAACACCACCATACTACTACAACACCATCAACGCCACCATACTGCTACAACACCATCAACGCCACCATACTGCTACAACACCATCAACGCCACCATACTGCTACAACACCATCAACGCCATCATACTGACACAGCACCATCAACACCATCATACTGCCACAACACCACACCAACACTACCATACTACTACAACACCATCAACGCCATCATACTGCCACAACACCATCAACACCATCATACTGCCACAGCACCATCAACACCACCATATTGCTACAACACCATCAACACCACCATACTACTACAACACCATCAGCACCATCATACTGCCACAACACCATCAACACCACCATACTGCTACAACACCATCAACACCACCATACTACTACAACACCATCAACACCACCATACTACTACAACACCATCAACACCACCATACTACTACAACACCATCAACACCATCATACTACTACAACACCATCAACACCATCATACTGCTACAACACCACACCAACACCACCATACTGCTACAACACCATCAACACCACCATACTGCTACAACACCATCAACACCATCATACTGCTACAACACCATCAACACCATCATACTGCTACAACACCATCAACACCATCATACTGCTACAACACCATCAACACCACCATACTGCTACAACACCATCAACACCACCATACTACTACAACACCATCAACACCACCATACTACTACAACACCATCAACACCATCATACTACTACAACACCATCAACACCATCATACTGCTACAACACCATCAACACCACCATACTGCTACAACACCATCAACACCATCATACTACTACAACACCATCAACACCACCATACTGCTACAACACCACACTAACGCCACCATACCACTACAACACCATCATACTGCTACAACACCATCAACACCACCATACTGCTACAACACCATCAACACCACCATACTGCTACAACACCATCAACACCATCATACTGCTACAACACCATCAACACCACCATACTGCTACAACACCACACTAACGCCACCATACCACTACAACACCATCAACACCATCATACTGCTACAACACCATCAACACCACCATACTGCTACAACACCGTCAACACCATCATACTGCTACAACACCATCAACACCACCATACTGCTACAACACCATCAACACCACCATACCACTACAACACCATCATACTGCTACAACACCATCAACACCACCATACCACTACAACACCATCAACACCACCATACTGCTACAACACCGTCAACACCATCATACTGCTACAACACCACACCAATACCACCATGCTACTACTGTTAGGACTCCATATTATAATTACAAATCATAATAGATAGATAGATAAATAGATAGATAAAAAGACAGATAGAAGCAGGAAGTCAGATGATGAGAAGGTACTGTGTCTGAGAGAATCGAGCAATGCTAAACATGCTTACACACTCTTAACTCAAGGAATGCTTTATAGGCACACGACAGCGCCTCGTGACCATACACGCACATACACACATACTCACACACAGGCTTCTAGAACTTTCCAACCACAGGGAACACACGTGACACGACTCCTGTTTCACCAGAATTTAGGAAAGAGAGCTCAGAAGGAGAGAGGCCATAGAATCGGCAGGTAGTGGGGAGAAGCGCTTAGCAACATGGAGAGAGAGAGAGAGAGAGAGCGAGACAGGAGGTAGCTCGCGGGACTCTACCTAACTTCACTCGTGTGTGAGAGACTTGTTAATATTTCCAAGACAAATAAAAATAGTCCCATACTAGTCTTTACCTCTCCTGTCATTGCATGACAAAAAGGGAACCAAGATTATCAACATACAAACAACTCAAGTATAACAACCGCTCGTCCACAAGTCTAATATATATAACTTCTCTACAAGTAACTACAAAGTTTTTTATGACATTTGGTAGCACCGAACGTATACGAACCTCGTCTACGAATCAACAGTGAATTCCTACAAAATATCAAGATTGAAAACAAGAATACCTCTCACAACCAACAACTCACAACTAGCTCCTGATAGTATTCTCTCCAACCAGCCCCCTCCATCTCCCCGATCATCATGCTGATGTAGAGGTGAAGAGATCACACGACGTCTTGCCAGTAGTTTAACAAAGTACTGATACAATCTTGCAATTTCTACGATGAACCAACGAACTACAACCATCTACAATCAACTACAAGTAACAACTCTACGAGTCGTCTGTATAATCTTCTACACGCACCTACAAGTAGCGGCAGTCTTCATCCCACAACGAGTAAATCACAAGAGAAAAGGACCGAGAAAACATCGACAAAGAAAAAACAAAACAAACAAACGAAGAATGAGACACGACTCACAACTCACAACTACCAGACCTCACCCTCCTCTCTCTGCTACATCCACCCAACCTCCACCGCTGACGCAGGAGTGAAGAGGTCAAGACGACGAAGCAAATACAAAGTCCATATTCACAGCTCATCTTACTCACTCGTCTTCACTCAAGTTACTCATCGCTACTCATTCACTCACCACAGCTACCAGTGTGGGAAGTCGACGTCATCATGCGTGCTTGCTGAAAAGACGCCACGTCAGTCAACTCACCACCTGCACCATCACTAACACCATTCCCACCACGGTAAAAATTAGTGAGTTACATAGTTACTTCACTTATACATTACACAGTGATAGACAATAAGCTTCTGCACAAACATATAAAACGTGCTGTATAGTTACAGCTTAAATACACATACTTACTTCAGTTATCTGCATAACTCAAACACTAAATAATCACCAACAATAAATATTCTACACTGTATATATTCATTCATTTATTATAACATTTATTTACTACCAACGAGTGTTACCATTTATACCTACATAAAATACGTGTTTCATACATACGGCTATACATTATTATATCTAAAAAGTGAAAGAAAATATACCATCACAGTTACTCAGTGAGCGATTAAAAGAACTGTATTAAACATTTGTTAATTAAAGCTACCTAGTGGAAACATATAAATTAAATTATAAGGAAAACCAGAAAAAAAAAAAAATGGCCAACACAAATGACGTTAGCAAGAGTGAACATCTTCAACACAATCGTGAAGACAATGATTTCCACACAGTGCTGACACATATATTGGCCACGATAGGTACAAGTGAACAACAAGTCAGTGTATATAGTTAATACTGTATATAGTGTATATATTTTTTATATAAAATAACAAAATATGGGGCTATATAATATCATTTTCAGTAATACCTGTGCAATATAAACTAAACTTTAAAAAAGTATCCCAGGGAAATTAGCCAGTAATTATGCAACCAAGAACAACATAGAAAAAGCGTACACAAGCGAAGAAAAACAAACTATAGAAAATCAATACATAAAAAAAAAGAAAGAAAGAAAGAAATAAAAAGTAAGAAAGAAAAGAGAGAGAAATAGAGTAAGATCACATAACAAACAAATGAAAATAAGAGTAAGTGTTACTACATATGCCAAAATACCACATAAACTACAAACAAAAAAGCAAATTGTTGTCTCCACAAGCAAGTGGCATGGCACATCATCACTATCATCGACCGCAGCATGACCGGATTCATATGTCAGGACTGCAATTATTACAATTATGTAACGACAAACGATTGCATTATGTTACACTTGCTACAATTATGTAACTACAAACGATATGTAACAATTATGTAACGACAAACGATTGCATTATGTTACACTTGCTACAATTATGTACCTACAAACAATATGTACCATTTATGTAACAGTTGCATTAACAAGATGTAACTTTTATGTAACTTTAACTACAATTATGTAACTACAAACGATATGTAACAATTATGTAACGACAACCGATTGCATTATTTTACACTTTGCCAATTATGTAACAGTTGCATTAGCAAGATGTAACTTTTATGTAACTTTAACTACAATTATAAGGCCAAGACACTTATGTAACAGTTGCATTAACAAAATGTAACTACAATTATAAGGCCAACACAATTATGCATTACCACAATATTTTGTAACAATTCATAAAATGTTACAATTATTTATTACCACAATGCTACTACAATGTTATAAGTCATACAACTATACCACAATTCTGTATTACCAGTATCACCATAGAAGTTAGGTGAAATATTATACATTACTAAAGGGATAACTCAATATGTAATGTATAACCTAGCAGTATTACCATTGCACAATTATATGCGTATGTCTGTTATACATACACATTTTACAAAATGTTATACAACAACCATTGCATTTATTCAAATATGTATACAACTTGTTTAAAATGTAATATTACTGGATAATTGCTATTTACTATGAATGTTGTATGTATACAATATTATAATCAATATTATATACTAATAGATTAGCATATGTCAATGATAATTGCTGTCGGAGAACCTTCAGTGGCGTGTGCCGAGCATATGTTAGGACTCCATATTATAATTACAAATCATAATAGATAGATAGATAAATAGATAGATAGAGAGACAGATAGAAGCAGGAAGTCAGATGATGAGAAGGTACTGTGTCTGCGAGAATCGAGCAATGCTAAACATGCTTACACACTCTTAACTCAAGGAATGCTTTATAGGCACACGACAGCACCTTGTGACCATACACACACATACACACATACTCACACACAGGCTTCTAGAACTTTCTAACCACAGGGAACACACGTGACACGACTCCTGTTTCACCAGAATTTAGGAAAGAGAGCTCAGAAGGAGAGAGGCCATAGAATCGGCAGGTAATGGGGAGAAGCGCTTAGCAACATGGAGAGAGAGAGAGAGAGAGAGAGAGAGAGCGAGACAGGAGGTAGCTCGCGGGACTCTACCTAACTTTACTCGTGTGTGAGAGACTTGTTAATATTTCCAAGACAAATAAAAATAGTCCCATACTATTCTTTACCTCTCCTGTCAGTGCATGACAAAAAGGGAACCAAGATTATCAACGCACAAACAACTCAAGTATAACAACCGCTCTTCCACAAGTCTAATATATATAACTTCTCTACAAGTAACTACAAAGTTTTTTTATGACACTACAACACCATCAACGCCATCATACTACTACAACACCATCAACGCCATCATACTACTACAACACCATCAACACCATCATACTACTACAACACCATCAACACCACCATACTACTACAACACCATCAATGTCATCATACTACTACAACACCATCAACACCACCATACTACTACAACACCATCAACGCCATCATACTACTACAACACCATCATACTGCTACAACACCACACCAACATCACCATACTACTACAACACCATCAACGCCATCATACTACTACAACACCATCATACTGCTACAACACCACACCAACATCACCATACTACTACAACACCATCAACGCCATCATACTACTACAACACCATCATACTGCTACAACACCACAGCAACACCACCATACTACTACAACACCATCAACACCATCGTACTATTACAACACCACCACCACACTACCACATCACCAGACGCCACCACAAAGCTCAGTACCACACTACAGCACCACCAACACAGTATCACATCAAATTCCACCACTCTATCACACCACCAACACGACCACCACACTACTACACCACCAAAACCACCACATCACCACCACAATACTACGCTACCAACACCACCACATCACCACCACCATACTACGCTAAGAAAACCACCACATCACCATCACCATACTACACTACCAATACCATCACACGATCATCACCATTCTACATCAACAACACAACCACATCACCATCACCAAACTACACCACCAACACCACCACATGACCACCACCATACTACACCACCAACACCACCACATCACCATCACCATACTACATCACCAACACCACCAATCACCAGGGCCGGCTTGAAGACCCGCGCCTAAAGGGGGCCAAGCGCTAGGGAGCTAAAGTAGGCCTAATGTACTCCAGTCTTGTCAGGTACACACAACAACACATTGCAACACACACCTAACACCACACTGCAGGTTTTACAGAGAACTATGTACAAAAGTGATCTAAACTTTTTGTTTAAGACTTATATGTATGCAATTTTATATGAAAATGTAGCTTAGATCTGTTTGTAGCTTAGATCAATTTGGGCCTTTAACCCACATGCACTTTTTAAGCACACACTTTGATTGCTTTCCATTCTACCATATAGATATAAAGTCTATAGTAGACTTTATTTATTTCTCCATGATTCTACAGACCTTGGCTGTGAACCTGGGGGCCCCATGAATAATGTTCCCAATTGGGCCCCTCAGCTCCTAAGGCCGGCCCTGCACATCACCACCACCATACTACGAGTGCACCACCAAACACCACCACAAAAAACCACAACACCACACCACCACACCACCACGGAAGTTTCACCAAAGCCGGATCTTCGACCACAGCCATATTCAACACCTGTTACGTAAAAAAAAGAAAAAAAAAGAATAAAAACGGATATAGGAATTTCAATTAAAAGATTGGAGTGGAAGGTAAAACACACACACACACACACACACACACACACACACACACACACTATCTTACTACAAGACTGTAGTTTAGATTACAGGTTTGATTGCACATTTTTTTTTTATATAATTCTGTATTTGTGGGATGTTGTGTATTCTAAATGGCCTAACATTCTTCGTACACCTGTTCCTTAACGATTAATTTTGCATATATCATCTTAACATTCTCTTTTGTGCTCTTTTTATCGTTTTAATGTTGCCATGGCGTCGATTTGTTTGTATCAGTAACTTTTACATGGATGTGATGGGCAGAATAAATTACTAAGTAAGAGCTGATATGAAATCTGTCCAGCCACTTACATTATCCCCCTTTAGGTTCGTGTAGCCTGTATCTTGGACAGATGATCCCATCAGTTAAGGATGCACCATAACACCTTGTCCTAAGTGATTTATTATGCCTTTTTACACCTTACCGTCCTCTTCTGTGTTACATAAACCCTTCCGATATCGCCATACCCGGCATAAATAAAATACAAAAGGATATTAACCACCGCTATGCAAAAATATATAGCTAAGGAAAGGTGTTAACAGACGAGAAAACGAGCCTTGGCATGAGTATACAGTATGAAGCATTTAATTATTTAAAAAAAATCAGGATCAATTCAACAGACAACTGAATCCAAATATGGGATCTCCTGAAAATTTCCTTTTTTTCCCCCCTAATTCTCCTTAACACCTCTTCTTCAGGGATTTAATTGTGTACATAAGTGGTTAACGCCCTTTTCTTCTACGTGGTTTATGCAGAGTATGGCGAGATTGGAAGGATTTACAAAATAATCGCTTGGGAAAAAATGTTAGGGAGTTCCCTTAATCGACGAGAATATGGGGCTTTGTGTGTGTGGGTGTGGGTGTGATGTTTTTTTTCGTTTGGGCTGTGTTTTGTGTTTATTTAGTGTGCTACAGTGTCAGACTGTTTACTGTGAGGATATTACGGCAGAGAGAGAGAGAGAGAGAGAGAGAGAGAGAGAGAGATTATACTTAATGTATACGGTACTTTTTCCCATATAACAGTGTCACACTTCGTAATATAACCTACCCTCTCTCTCTCTCTCTCTCTCTCTCTCTCTCTCTCTCTCTCTCTCTCTCTGCCGTAATATCCTCTTTTTCCTTTTTTAACCCTTCCCCGCACCAGAGGGGCTCAAGGACGGGTATTGTTTTTTCCTCGGTTTGTCTGTTTGTTTGTTTGTTTGTTTGTTTGTTTTGATTGTCTATTAACAACTTTACGCAAAAAAAAAACTGGTGCAATTTTGACTAAAATTACCGGATGATGAGCTATGACCTTCTGATCATCATCATCATCAGCCGTTTGAGTACCCACTGCAGAACCGGCCTATCCCGACCGAAGTCGGGACGATACAGCCAATGTATCTCTACCAAGTGGCTTAGGCTGTCTGGTAGAGATTGTATGTAGGGTGGGAAGTGCTTGTAAATGTAACTGTAGTGTTGGAGTGGCTTTGCATGTGTGTGTAGTCTGTGAACCAAGTGTAAACGGCCCGCGCAAGCCGACTGGGTGCAAACATACTCTATAGTAAGCGACACTGGTTCAACCACAGCCCCCCCTTGTATCCGCCAATGCAGTACGTGGCGGGGTGAACACTCCCAAAGTTTATTACCCTGGCGGGGCGCGAACCCTGGCTCACCCGTGTACGAAACGCACACTCTACCACTGTACCACAGAGGCTCCTACCTGACTAAATTTTGGTCCAAACTCAGCCAAGGCCCAGGTTGTAGGGAAAAAAAAAAATCGTTATACCACCATAACTCTTTTCAGATTTTTGATATCGACATGAAACCAAACCTAAAAGCGCATCTTTCAAATCTACATCCTATAACTTACCTCAATACATCGGGGGGGATCACCCCCCAGTTAGCGGTAGGGGGGTCAGTGTCAGGTGAGTCTGGAGTAAAATTTCAAATTGGCATAAAATCGTTATTTTCACCCGATTCACTAGAAATTTGATATGTGACATCCTATAGTGGAGGCACGATGCTATGTAGGGCGGGTTCAAAATACTGCGGTGCCAGTGGTGTTGATAAGCGATTTGTGGAGGTGTCCCACTCACCTCCAGTCACTGCTTCATGTTCGTATGGACGATAACCTTGTACATGGACAAGTTCAGTGCTACCATGTTGGAGGGAAGGCTACGAGTTGAGGTGATATTTACCCTTTGCAGACAAATATGACAATAAATGTTATAAAATATATTAATCTCTCTCTCTCTCTCTCTCTCTCTCTCTCTCGTCCTCCATCCACTCTGTTCCTTGTCAAGCTCCCATTTCCTCTTCCTCCTACTCAGTGCTCGTTCTCTCCTCTGTTCTCACGTCACCTCCCCATGTCCTCCATCCTCCCGCTGTCTCCCCGTCTGCATCTTGTGCCATTGACGAGCGAGCAACATGAATATTGCAGTGCCTGCCTGGCTACGATAGTGTCTGGTAACGGATGCTTGTTGTATGAGAGAGAGAGAGAGAGAGAGAGAGAGAGCAGAAATAAGTTGCCTCAGATCCTAACTAAATTGAAGATCCCAGTACTTCCAGTGACTGTCTACATAATGCTCATATCAATCCCTATTTTTCCAAACCACGTTTTTATTAATGGCTTTATCTCCTTTCTTCACTGTTCTTTCATTCTAATTAACATCCTGTCACAACCACTCCAGTTTTATTGTTCTCTTGTCTTTCACTGCGATTTACAAAATCCTTCCTCCGTTTTCTCTCTCTCTCTCTCTCCATTCACCTTGCCATTTATACCCTCTTTCACTTCCATTTTCGTTTCCATTTAGAGCTTCTCTAAATTACTTTTTTTCTTTCACCTGTACACAGCCTTGTTCCCTTTTTTTTTACCTCTTTTTCTCTTTTTTATTTTTCCCTACCATTCCTCTTAATTCCTCTTCCTTTCTCTTCCATTTACAATTTCTTTTCCTTTCCCGGTTCCTTCTCCACCTCTCCATCTTCCCTTTACTCTTCTTCATTCTACCATTCCTTCCAGCCACACTAAAACTCACTCCAAACTTCAGCAACACTTTTTCTTACCTTTCCATTTGTTTTTCTTTTTGCTCTCACGTTCCCTGCTCATTATTTTTTCTTTGTCTTTCAAAAGTTTTTTCTTTCTTAATCTTCTCCACTTCCTTCCCTACAGTTTGTTTGTATTTTCATCTAATGTTTCCCCCCATCTAAAACTTTTATAACGTTGTACTCTGATACACTTCACTGTCCTTCTGTATGTCGCCGATGTAAACTATATAAATTTTGTCCTCGACAGTGCAGTTTCAGTACACACACACACACACACACACCACACACACACACACACACACACACACACACACACACACACACACACACAAGAACATCATCTAACTCTTTATGTACCAACAAAACACACCAAAGCCTTTTGGTGAAGCTTCCCTAAAAATATTTTCTCTTCTGGCATTTTGAACTACCAGCAATATTTTTGAAGGTTTGCGTCCAAAATACACCATCCTGTATCTTTATGAAATATCCAGTGAACTTACCTGACGATGAGCTACATTTCTGATCCAGTGGTAGTTGTTCCAGCTAAGTGTTTATTGCATCACTATATTTTCCCAAGAGGAAGTTTGTAAGATAACGTAAAATACCGTATTAATTAAATGCGTAGTGGTTCTTTTCGGCCAAGCCCGAAAACCTCCCATCACACCACCATCTTAACACCACCACCCTAACACCACCACCCAAACATCACCACCATTCTCACCATCGCATCACCACCACATCACCGTCTCCCCACCACCTCAACACCACCACCTTAACACCACCACCTAAGCATCGCCACCACTCTCACCATCACATCACCACCACACCACCGTTTCCCCAGCACCTCAACACCACCACCTTAACACCACCACCTCAACACCACCACCACCCTCACCATCACATCACCACCACATCACCGTCTCCCCACCACCTCAACACCACCACCTCAACACCACCACCACCCTCACCATCACATCACCACCACACCACCGTCTCCCCACCACCTCAACACCACCACCACCTCAACACCACCACCACCCTCACCATCACATCACCACCACACCACCGTCTCCCCACCACCTCAACACCACCACCACCCTCACCATCACATCACCACCACACCACCGTCTCCCCACCACCTCAACACCACCACCTTAACACCACCACCTCAACACCACCACCACCCTCACCATCACATCACCACCACATCACCTTAACACCATCACCTCAACACCACCACTACCCTCACCATCACATCACTACCACCCCACCGTCTCCCCACCACCTCAACACCACCACCTTAACACCACCACCTCAACACCACCACCACCCTCACCATCACATCACCACCACATCACTGTCTCCTCACCACCTCAACACCCAGTCTATACTCTTTCGTCCTCATCACCACTCACACACCACGAGCTCCCTCATCACCATTAAAACTTTTGCCTCTTTAGTGATTCTCTTTATTATCCACGACATCATTATTTTATGCTTCTCTCTCTCTCTCTCTCTCTCTCTCTCTCTCTCTCTCTCTCTCTCTCTCTCAAGCCCCATCATCATGCAGGAGGCCCTGTCACTAAGAATATTTATTATTGAAGTCACTTTCCGAGTTATCTCTCCTGATAAGATAATAGATGTACCTTAATATTTCATTACAGGGACTTCATTTGGCGGCGCGCGCGTGCGTGCGTGCGTGCGTGCGTGCTTGCGTGTGTGTGTGTGTGTGTGTGTGTGTGTGTGTGTGTGTGTGTGTGTGTGTGTGTGTGTGTGTGTGTGTGTGTGTGTGTGTGTGTGTCAGTGTGTGTGTGTGTCAGTGTGTGTGTGTGTGTGTGTGTGTGTGTGTGTGTGTGTGTGTGTGTGTGTGTGTGTGTGTGTGTGTGTGTGTATGTGTCAGTCTGTGTGTGTGTGTGTGTGTGTGTGTGTGTGTTTTATATGGATTTCAGAATCATGAGGTGTTATTATATGACTAATCTCAGTGAAGCCTTGTCTTTTTTTCATTGTATCTTTCAGTCTTTGTTTCCTGTTGCCGCATCAAAGATTTGTAGAGTAATTAGAAAACCAACCAGCGTAACTCCTGGCCATTCACCTTAGACTACACGATGGTTATTACGGCAGAGAATTAATTGCTGTCAAGTCTTAATCTTTCCCTGGAATATATCAAACAACAATCGATGATAATCCAGATCCCCAACTGTACTGCTGGGTGAACAGAGATGTGTCGGAAACAATTTTTGTCCAAGAGTCTGACCTGCCCGACTATTAACTCTGGTTCTTCCAGTTGAACCCTTTCGCTTTCTGATGCTGTCCACTTTTCTCTTCTTTCCCTTAATTTCCCTAACACATTCAATCTCTCTGCATCATTAAATTGTCCTTCTGTTTCTGAGGCGTATTCTAGATAGCATGGAAAGCTTCGTAGAAACTCTTAGCAAATTATTTTGTTTATTACGTCTTAACATTTTCTAGTTTGTAATTCAGGTCTTAAGTGTAAACAAAAATGCAGTGGACCAATAGGCGATTTTTTGTGCCTAAGTGTACAAGGAGGCGGGAGGGATAACAATGATCAGAGTGTAACTGCCCCTGTCCCATTACCATTAACAACCCGTTCCATGTTGCCATATACGCTAATGAGGCGCTGGTGTGGAGCTTACTGACCCACACCCTCGGTCATCTTGGATTTAGGGGTGGGCGAGGGGATGAGAAAATATAGTTGAAAAGAAAGCTATGGTACGAGAGAGAGAGAGAGAGAGAGAGAGAGAGAGAGAGAGAGAGAGAGAGAGAGAGAGAGAGAGAGAGAGAGAGATAGAGATAGAGACAGACAGACAGACAGACAGACAGAGAAGAAAACACATGTGAGATGAGACAGTGGTGCAAAAACTTTACCATTAACATCATTAGACCCAAGATAACTATGGCCTCAAAAATGGCTAAATATGGATACAAAATATTTTTGTATCCATATTTAGCCATTTAATGAGGTGAAAACTGGAAACATATTATGTACCTGAATATGTACCAATAATTTTGGTAACACTCGAGATTAGTTAGTAGTAATATATTATAATGGTCGTTAACAGCAGGATGGAAAGAAATCGTAAGCGCCACTCGTTTTACTATGCCTAGACTAGCCTTTGTTTTTTATGTTAGTAATGGAAGAAAACCTTAAGTTTTGATTTGATGGGCTTTTCAACTGTCAGCACGTAGTCGGAGGGAGGCACGGCAAGTGCCTTCCTTGGAAATAACACACTTCCCTATTTCAGACACACACCCTTACCATTTCTCACGAAACACGTTATCAGATCCAGCTTTTGTCTAAATTCGCTTCTTTTCTGTTCGTTTCCTTCTATGTTATATTTTTTTCGATAATTCCTTGCCACGAGCTTCTTCCTTAATCATGGCACGTCATGTCATTAACTTACACACACACACACACACACACACACACACACACACATATACTCGTGTGTGTGTGTGTATATATATATATATATATATATATATCTATCTATAAATATCTATATATATATATATATATAGATATATATGAGGTGCCACCGAAAAGTTCAAGTAATTTGAATATTGTAGGAAAACAAGTTACCTTACCTCCTAGTTTTTACAGTCGCCTTCGAAGTAGTCCCCTTGGGCATGTATACAGTGGTCCCAGCGCTTTTTCCACGAGTTCATGCATCCCTGAAAGGCTTCAGGCGTGATTGTCTTGAGCACTTCCTGCAACTCTGTCTGGATCTCCTCAGTTGAGTCAAATCGGCGCCCTTTCAGTCTTAATTTCGGCTTGGGAAACAGGAAAAACTTTCGCAGGGGACAAGGTCAGGCGAATAGGGTGGGTGGGGAATGACTACCGTGTTCGTGGAAGCCAGAAACTGCCGGACAACAATTGATGTGTGGGTGGGGGCGTTGTCATGATGCAGGACCCAGTCCTTGTTCTTCCACTGTTCTGGATGTTTGCGCCGGATGTTCTCCCTCAGACGCGGCAAAACTTCACAGTAAAACTTTCCGCTGACGGATTGAACGGGTGGGACGAATTCCTTGTGAACAATCCCTTGGATATTGAAGAAAACGATCAACATCGACTTGACATTGCTGTGAACTTTACGTGCATTTTTTGTCCTCGGTGAATTGGGAGACTTCCATTGCAATGACTACTGCTTTGTCTCCGGGTCATAACCATGAACCCATGATTCATCACCAGTTATGACCTTGGAGATGAAGGTGGCATCATCTCTGACCTGATTCTTGAGCCCCCTGCAAACTGCAACGTGATGTGCCTTCCGCTCGTCACTCAGCAGTCTTGGTAAAAATTTTGCAGCGAAGCGTTTCATGCCCAACATGTCCAACAAAATGCGTTGCATGCTCCCGTTCGACAGTCCAACGATATCACAAACATCATGAATAGTTCGTTTACGATCTGTAAAGATAGCCTGACAAACATTTCCAACGTTTTCTGGTGTTGTTGTCTTTGACGACAGTACAGATCGGTCATCGTCTTTGATGGACGTTCGTCCTTCCTTGAACCACTTGTACCTGCTTTGGGACATGGCGTTGTCACCAATGGCTTGCTGAAGCAACTGGTGAGTTTCTGCAGCCGTCTTGTTGATCTTGAATCAGACCTTGATGCAGGTTCTTTGTTCCGTGAGGTCCGTCATCGCAAAACCGCAAAACCACCTACACACCACGGTACAATAGTAAGCCTAGCTCAACAACACGTCCGCTCACAGAAAGGGTCGGAGCCACACTGACGCACAAGGGGTGCAGCTGACTCCTCCTAGTAGCAAAAGGCAAAACTGCAAACGGTTGGCTTCCTCTGTTCATTGGAATTTTTTGGTAGCACCTCGTATACTTATGTATGTATGTACAGTATGTGCGGGTGCACACACACACACACACACACACACACACACACACACACACACACACACATATATATATATATATATATATATATATATATATATATATATATATATATATATATTTAGGGTAAACCACTTCAAATGTGAATGTTACATTACTTAAAGGAGCAAAAAGGACTCTTGTACAATCATCAAACAGACCGTTAATAAACACAAAGTTTCGATTATCATTTATCTAAAGATATTTTTACATCAAACAAATTTCTCTCCTGTCACACCCTTTGTCATCAAGAATACATATGCCCCCAAAACAAACACACAAGCATTGTATGTACAATATTTTCATGCAGATACATCTTTCCCTTTAACCCTTTGAGTATGGTGACGCATTATGTACTATATTCTTAATACTGTCAGGTAAATTATCTGTTGATCTTACACAGATCTCAAGCAGTGTACGGGGTAACGAAGGATTTATATAACTTCAACAAAATGAAGTAACCTCAGGGTGGAATATGTGGGTTGGAAAGAGAAAAAAAAATGTAATAGACGTCATTTGAATCAACAGTTAATGCAAGAAGAGAAATCGTCTGTAGAGGCGAGTAACAACAGAAAGAGACGTGTGGTGACATACGGGGATAAGTGACAGGAAAACAGCTGTCAGAAGGAGGAAATGTGAAAAACAGAAATGAAAGAACATGCACGCCAATTCTTCACGTGAGACTCTTCAAATGGCAACTTTTACACAAATTTATTAAGTTTAATGGAAACCCCTCATGCTGAAGGGGTTTTAGAAAATGCTGACAAAGAAGCTAATTCGATCAAATTAACTCTTTCAATACAATGACCAAAAATTTATTCTTGCTGCATCCAGACGGTTTTATTCAACTTAGAAATAAGTCTTAGTAATGAGGGAGTTAGAGTCAGTTTGTATCCCCTTCAGTTCCTCGGCGTCTTTTCTACTTTGCTTTAATTACTACAGATATTTTCATTCAACTTGCTAAAAATCTCTTGTAATGAATGAGTCAAACATTCTTTCTCTCATTTTACTGTATTTCTGTATTTCTCTCCTTTGTTCTCTCTCTCTCTCTTTGGCTTCCACAAGCCACCCAGACCGCACTAACACCCACTCCTTACTGGCATTACCACCGTTTGGCTCTTCCATCATCCATAGTCTAGGAGGCAGAAAGTCGAAGAATAAGAGAAATTTGTGAAAAGTCGAGATCTGAACAGACGAGAAAAGAAGAGATGAAGAGACAAAGAGGAGAATGAACTGAGATAGGGAAAGTTAATGGAGTGATGTGGGAGAGGAAGAATATGAGAGTAGAGGGCACAAAATCAACTGTTAGTTTCCAAGTGGTCAGGAGTCATAGCTCCCATTCTTATATTAACCATCACTTTTTTGTGTCACATATTACTGAACAGTTAGCTGGTTGTAAGTATGCATTTTTGCATCGCTCCTCTACTCTCTCCTCCACCCTTTAGTACTTTTTTATTACTTTCTTTTACTTAGAACGTTTTAAAACTTATTTTATTTAACAAGTGTTTCAGCCCAATAAAACTCACATTTATCTTCCTTCATTCGCCATGGCAGACTCAACCTACCTCCCTCCACCCTGCCAGCCTCTTCATTTTTTCCCTCCCTCCACCTTGCCAACCTCTTCACTCCTCCCTCCCTCCACCATGCCAAACTCTTCATTCCTCCTTTCCTCCACCTTGTCAGTCTCTTCATTCCTCCCTCCCTCTATTCTGCCAGCCTCTTCATTCCTCCCTCCCTCCGTCTTGCCAGACTCTTCATTCCTCCTTCCCTCCACCCTGCCAGCCTCTTCATTCCTCCCTTTCTCCAACCTGCCCGACTGTTCACCCCTCCCTTCTGTCACAATCTCCCTCCCTCACGTCGCCATGTTATCTTCTTCATCCCTTCCTCCCCTCACGATTCCAAACTCTTCTTACTTCCCTCTTCACTATCCTAACCTCTTCATCCTTTCTTCCCTCCACCTTGCCCTCTCATTCATCCCTCCCTCCCTTCACCATCACTAACTTAGCATCCCTCCCTCCTTACATCATTCCAGCCTCTTCATTCCTCCTTCCCTCCATCATTCCAACCTCCTCATCCCTCCCTCTCTTCACCATCCCTACCTCAGCATCCCTACCTCCCTCCATCATTCCAACCTCTTCTCTCCTTCCTCCCTACACCATTCCACCCTCTTCATCCCTCCTTCCCTTCACCATTCCAAGCATTTCATCCGTTCCTCCCTTCGCTATCCAAACCTCTTCATTTTTCCCTTTCTCACACCGCACAACCTCTGCTTCACTCCCATCACCCTGCAACCTGCCTCCCTCCTGACGCGTGTGTAGCAGTGAGCTTTTGCATTATCATTGCAGGATCCATGTACCAACTATATAAAAATATACAGTAATGAAGAATTATATATACAGAGCGTAACACTGAGCCAAGTGGGACGCATGAAACATATCAAAAGCATGTTCTAATATTCACTTCTGAAAATCTCTTATGAGTTTAGCCTACTTTATTTGAAACATTTAACCTTTCCTAAAATACACATAAATTTGCTTTACATTGAGAAGAGGGTAAATCATACTCTCCCGGATTTGAAGGCCACCAAAATATTGCAGTTGGATGGTTCTTATAGCCAAGGTGTCAAAAAGTGCATCTTGCTGGGTTGAGTTGCTCCAGGGTACTGACATACTTCCTTCGCACTTTACCGATGTATTCCCCCCTCCTCGCAGAATGTTGATGCTAGAAGTGCTGATGTGAGGGTTTGTAAGTCAGCAACATTGTGCGTGTAGGCTGCGAGTGCAAGTATATATGGGTGTTTGAGGTGGAAGGGAGGCAGTGAAGTAATTATAGTGGCGTAAGGTTGAGCGTGTAGTTATGATGTGAGGAGTGGGGAGGATTGGTGCAAGGCTGTGAGTCTGGAATTGTGGGTGTATTGGTGTCCGACAAAGGCAGGACAGTTAGACTCTTGCTTTGAATCATGCACACCCAACACTTCTTCATATCATTAGCTGTAGTATTGATGGGAACAATTATATCAGTCCCAAATTTGATGTCATCAGCAGTCTTGTAATAGCTGTTGTTTTGGCAGGTTTCCTTGAATATTTTGCCAATATTGCAATACAGATTTCGAAAGCAAACATTATAATGTTGCTGAAGTTTTACGGAGATGAACTGGCGATGGCAGACATGGAACCAAGAACAGCACCGACTCCCTCAGTAATACAACCACTGAAACAATATCCAAATCATTGATATTAAAAATGTATATAATGATAGTTGCGATCATTTATCAATTATCGAACAGCACGCATGATTCATAGTTTTATTAGCCGGATATATAGATAGATATTTAGACAGATATATAAAATGACAGGCGGATAGACAGACAGGGATATATATGATGTCCACCATTTTTTTCCATGACCATCAACACCATTATCATCAACTGCAACATTTGAATATTCCATTTCATTACATTAAAGTTACTATGCATTTCAGCGGCTGTGTTACCTCGATTTTCTGGGTTTTCTCGGTAACGAAGTGTTGGATCACTATTATACTTTGCCACAGTTTATTTCACACCTAGCGCTAATTTCTGACTGCATAGTGCATTACCAGAAGTGTCTGAGTAAGCTACATACTCTTGACAGTTGAGAGAAATTCCCGATATCCAGAGACAGTATTCGGACACAGCCATCACTAGGTCACTCCTTAGACCCCACCCACCTCTCTCCCCCTACCAGTATGATCCCTCCTTCCTTCTATCACTCTTTACCCCCTCCCTCCCTCAACCACCCCCCTTCTCTCTCTCTCTCTCTCTCTCTCTCTCTCTCTCTCTCATGGAATTCAATTAAATTAATTTCAACCTTGCACTAACCCACGAGATGTATATGGCTCTCCAACTGGTGCATGCATTAGCCATAAAACAATGAGGTGTGCGTAAATTGTCTTTCTTTGCCTTCATCTGGGCTATATACTCTTTGTAGCTCATGGATTAATTTCCATTTTGCCTTGTAGCCTCTACCCTAAAGTACGATTGGGGATGGGCACCAGAGCAGTAACATGATGAATTCGAGATATTTTATTATTACACTGTATTATTATTATTATTATTAGTAGTAGTAGTAGTGGTGGTAGTAGTAATAGTAGTAGTAGTAATACTAATAGTATTACCGTTAGTATTATTATTTTTATTATGAGTAATATTAATAATATTATTATTACTATTATTATTACTGTTATTAATATTATTATTAGTATTAGTATTATCTTTATTAGTATTATTGTGTATAATATATATCTATAAATCCTTTTTAGGACAGAAATGAAAACGGAAATTAATCCATGGGATAACTTTTTAAGAAAGAGAACTACAGGTTATATGGAAGAGTATTCCATAGTTCAAAATACACTGTGAGCGGAAGCGGATATATGATGAGGTGACAAGTGATGACAACATGAGTGCACAGCATAACCTTTCTTTTACTCCACGTCACTTTCCAAGAACAAGTCTTCCTCATCATCGCTGTCGAGGTTTATGATGACGGGATCAATGCTGTGGTGTATGTTGTCTGTGGCCCAGTACTCCTCCTCAAAGCCTTGTGATCGGCGAACCGCACCTGCCCACACCTCTGCCGTTACACCCATTTTTGCCTCCTCCAGCCTGGCCTGCAAGTCTGCCCGAGTGAAGTGTTGTAAGGACGAGCGCACGTGTCTTTTCATGTGCCCCCATACTTGTTCAATGGCATTCAGTTCTGGATGGGCTGGTGGCAAGCGGACGACCTCATGACCCCACATTCGAATGGTGTTGTCGACGATGTATTGTGGCTGTGGACGGTTCCGTTTGCATATGAGCAGGAGCTCAGGCCGTGTCGCGTGTGGCGGGAAGGGCAGCCTATGTTTCTCCAACCATGTAATGAGGTCAGCTTTCCTGGTGGCAGTGGTAGGGCAACGACTCTCCTCCGTCTGCTGGCTGTGATATGGCGCATTGTCTAATACAAGCACAGATGGTTCAGCCAGCGAGGGCAGGAGCTGTGATGTCAGCCAACGAAGGAAAAGCTCCCCGTTAACCTCGCCGTGGTAGTCACCGCTGGTTGTCTTGGTGTGGTAGCACAGGAACGAATCCTCCACAAAACCATCAGCGGTGCCGGCTGCAACTACCACAAAGCGGTCCCCTTCTCCGGGGGGCACGTGACGGCTGTACGTGGTGCTTGTGGCAGGTTGCGTTGTGTCCACCCACTTCATGCTGTGGTGCATCCTGGTGGTGAACCATGTCTCGTCAAGGTACACCACCTGCATCCCTCTCTCCCGGTGTTGCTTGAGTAACCTGAGGGCATTAATCCGCCGGCATACAACGTCCAGGGACTCCTTCCTCACATACATAGTCCGCTTTGATGTCCTATAGCGGAATCCCATATCGTGGAGGAGTCGCCACACCGACGTATCCGAGGTTGCCATCGGAATGATGCCGTCGATCATCAGCTCCTCCGTCAGGGAAGCAATAGTCATAACTTCTTTGCCGGCGAACTTTGAATGGACTTTGCGACGAATGGCCGCTACGGTGAAACTGACGAATCCGGCCGGTGTTGTGGGAGGTGTTGCAGGTGGTGGTGGTGGTAGTGCCTGGGCCGTCCCTGCCTCGCAGTTGGTGGTGCGATGCCGCCTTTCCACCGTCCTCACCGCGCGGACGCTCATGCCGACCGCATAGGCAACCCTGTCATACGGCCTGCTTGGTGATAGGTCAATATTACAACATTAGTGATATGTCTTTTACCTTTGGTGAAGTATTAGCAGGGCTGGAGACAAAATTCACCTTGATCCATTACCGCTTTAACAACGAAACCTTGGCAAAGAAAATGTATAAATAAAACACACACACACACACACACACACACACACACACACACATGAAGGTGGCTTCTGTCCTTAACCCTTAAATTTCTTACACCACCCACCATCTGTGAAAATGCATGATGTGCTGTATTATAACCAAGTGAATACCTTATATGGTGTATTATTGGATCATAAGACAATTTCTTTACCCATGTTCGGGTATGTATAGATAGTTTATGCGTATCCGTTGATATGGAGCCCATCACTCATCAAGTTAGTGATGGGAATGAATGGGTTGCAGTAATATAGCTATAAACGACACGCACCTGTGCAAACTGAACCTCAGCCGATTGTCTCTCTGTTCCTTGGTAAACAAGGATAAAAGCCGCATAACAATGCCATTCCTGCAGCCACGGGGACAATGACGTAACTTATATGCCATACTGTTAATCCTTGGAGCCAACGTCCTGTATTTCTGGGGTATTACTGTAGAGTGCAGCCACAAACCCGTTTTACAAACCATGTAACTTCGCAACACCTCAAACTGCTCAGCTCCAGTAAACCATCTGTTTGCCATCATTCTCGCTCGTTATTACCCTTCAAATTACCGTACCCAAGGCTTTACTTCCACATTATTTCACTTTACAAAAATGACGCGTGCATGTTGGTATACCATATTTCTATATACTTCAGGAATACAGCATGCACCGTAAGTTATGAATCCAAGAGAGAGAGAGAGAGAGAGAAGGGGGGAGGTTGAGGGAGGGAGGGTGTAAAGAGTGATAGAAGGAAGGAGGGATCATACAGGTAGGGGGAGAGAGGTGGGTGGGGTCTAAGGAGTGACGTAGTGATGGCTGTGTCCGAATACTGTCTCTGGATATCGGGAATTTCTCTCAACTGTCAAGAGTATGTAGCTTACTCATACACTTCTGGTAATGCACTATGCAGTCAGAAATTAGCGCTAGGTGTGAAATAAACTGTGGCAAAGTATAATAGTGATCCAACACTTCGTTACCGAGAAAACCCAGAAAATCGAGGTAACACAGCCGCTGAAATGCATAGTAGTTGTGCACAAGCATCCATGAGCCTTCAGTAGCCCAGAGGAAAACAGCTGCGTGACCACCTGGTCAAGCAACATTTGGATTTTAGGTTAAGTTGCATTTACCATTGTAATGTAGGAGACAGATGTGTGCAAGTGAAGATGCAATTTCAGGAACTGTAAATAGTAGCATCGATGCAATAAGAGGTCTGAAATCTTTTATTAATCACACATTGCTATACCAGTCTCAGATTATACTCAAATAAGATTTTGTTGTCGATCGTTGCAAGACGAGAGCCACCCTAGTTCCGACTTACATCAGTAGTTACATGTTTCATTTTTATACTCATTCATTACTGTCTCCTCTTGTCCTCTAATTTCTGTCATACCTCCTTTCACTCAAGCGAACATTTTTCAACATCCATACTCTTCTTCCCATTGTCTCTGAATTGTACTTCTTCGTTCATAAACTCCCTCCATTTCTTGAGTATTTGCCACACCTCTCCCCACACACACTTCGCCTTGTTTGTATTTGTGTCGTTTTTACTGTGGTTTCACCCATTTCATTATATTATTCCTCTTGTATGCTGAATCATCTTCTCTAAGCTGCTTCTTTCCTCAACCCCGCCACACATTTTCAACACTTTTTCATCAAATTTACAGGCTTCACTCCCCACATAGGTCTCATTCTCTCATCTAAGACATTTTGTTCTGTCTCGTTTACTCTCACCTACTCACATATTTCTCCCACGAATCTCTCTCACAAATCTCCCACGTGTCTCTTGCCCTCTCTTTTCTATCAGTAACATACCACCCGGCTAATAATTCTGAATTCCCTCATCTCCATTCCGCTTCCCAGCACTCCCTCTCACAATTTTCTGTATTCACTCCTCCCTGTCACTTTATCAACAACCCCCTTCTCGTTTCCTCTCACTTTCTCTTTCACATTTCTCCCACAAGTCTCTCACCCTCCCTTTCTTAACAGTAACATGAGACTAACACTTACCTCACTTGGGGAAGGTGATGGCTGAATCGGTAAAGAGGCTGACTGCTGTCCTAATGGACCCAGGATCAGGTCCCGGCTGGGGCAGGGAACAGTTTAAGGATTTGAATTTCATTAAAAAGCAGACTTTACTGATTTACTAGAAGACCCGCCGACATGTCGTAAAAATACCCCCGCTAATACAAGTACACCAATCCTGTATGAGATAGCCCTAGCATGTATTCAGTATCGACGGTGGATGTTAGCTCCAAAGTAGTGACATGTGGAGTTGTTTAGGAGAACTACTGGGCCTTGGGATAGGCCCTGGAGCCTTTGCCCAGAGTGGGACATAGAAAAAATATAGCAGTTTAGAATTTCCTCATATCTTTTTTCTGCTCCATTTGTCCCTCAACAGTGTAATTTCTTTTTCGAGCTGTCAAATCTACGTCACTCTTCGACTGGTCCCAATTACGTTTCCTCTTACATATCTTTCACATGGTTTTTGCCGTCTTCTTATCACTATCAAAAGTTTCTCCTCTCCCTTTACTCACTCTCCCAATCTTCTCTCCCTACCTTTTGTTTGCTTTCTTCCCTGTCATTTTTTCAGCCAATCCTATTTATCTTTTAATTTTCAGGTTTGATATCACCAGCTCTGGTTATACATTCTGTTACCTCTTCACACCAATATTTCTTTACCCTTCCACTTTTAAGTTTTTTGTCTTTCTCCTTTTTTTTTCTCTTTTCTGCCCGTCCTCCCACCCCTGCCTTTGTCTGATTTTTCATTTATCAAATATTTTCTTCCCCTTCCTTTCATTATTCTTTCTCTATTTTCACTCTGTAATTTAAGTTCCCTGTCCTGGCTTCGGCACTGCCTGCCTTCCTCCTTTTACTTCCTCTTCCCAATGGCATTTTTTTTTTTTTTTCATTTTTAGAACACTCCCTCTTTCCTCGCCATACACATCACCCCCTGCACTCCCCTCTTATCGTTTCCTGCACTAATCTCTCTCTCTCTCTCTCTCTCACTTGTGATCACATATTAGGCCTATCATTTCATTGCAAACCGTCTTTTCTTCAGACCCTTTTAATGTCGGTCCAGTATCTTTTTTTTTTTTTTTTTTCCCTGTCATTGTCTCCTGGTTTTATTACCAGAGTGTGTGTCCGTCTCTTATTCTACCTGTTAATGTATTTTTACTCTTTTTTTTTTCGTTTACTTTCTCTACCTTTTTTATTCTAAGTTGAAGCTTCAGTACATCTCCCGCTCCTATGTTCTCAGATTCCTTCCGTCTTCACAAGCTCTTCACTACATCTTTTCGTCCTTTATTTTGCTTTGTCGTTCTGACACTTATATCAACCATTCCTTCCTCTTATAACATATTCTCTCTTCTTATCCCTATCCACCCGCCCCAGTATCGCCCTACTTCCTCCGCCTTCTTATTTCTCCCAGACTGTCCTCTACGTTCTTTTCTCTCCACCTCATCCGCTTTTCTTATCTCTCCCTGTCTCCCCTTCTCCCTGTAGTTTTCTTCCTACTCCCCTTCTTCCCTGCCGCCTCACATTCATACTTCTCTTTCCTGACTCGAAGTGCATTCTCCTCCTTTCTGCCTATGTTTCTTGCCACCACTCCTCTCGACAATCTCTCTCTCTCTCTCTCTCTCTCTCTCTCTCTCTCTCTCTCTCTCTCTCTCTCCTGCCTACAAGTGTAAGATGAAATCCTTTTGCCAATGGTGTTAATTAGCACACAGCGAGGAAAGCAGGATAACTAAATGCATTGCATGTTGGAGAGAGAGAGAGAGAGAGAGCGAGAGAGAGAGAAAGAGAGAGAGAGAGAGAGAGAGAGAGAGAGAGAGAGAGAGAGAAAGAGAGAGAGAGAGAGAGAGAGAGAGAGAGAGTACTGACCTTTCTCCCCCAAGCCATTCACCATAAAGCATAATTGGTGTCCCTGGTGAATACATCCGCCTCTCATACATCAGGCCAGCCTTTGTGCACCAATGACATGTACATCACACCACATTCCTCACGCTAGTCCTTTTACATTTTACCCGCCAGCTGATAACCCCTCACTGGCATGGCATCTTTATTTATTTATTTAATTGTTGGCTCCTTTCATGATAGCGTCTACTCTAGTATTATATTTATGTTCGCATTTTCAGCCAGCTTAAACCCCTGCAGCACAAAGTTATGGTTTTGCTTCATTATTATCCTTAATGTATTTTTTAATTCATTGTTAATATATCCAGCTGAATATAATAAATTTGGTAAAGATATCCTACTGAGGGATTAATGACGACAATATCTGATACTCCTAGTTCGAAATGACCCTCTTACGTTTTATATAATCGTCTGGAGGCAGCAAGAATAAACCGACAAAATTATGTTATTGATAAACTGATTAAACTCCTTTATCCCGAGAACGTAATATTGTATATAGTTCTTGCTATTTTCAGAGGAATTTTTAGGTTGTGAGGTTTTTATAACTTCATGGGTGGAATATTGATTGAAGTCATTCCCGTATACCTAAAGGTTTTCCTACGATAAATGCAATCTTGCGTATGTAGCACAACCACAACAAAAACATGTTACCGGATACAAAGGGTTAACCCCTTGACTCCGATGACGTCTTTATCACTTTATTCGTTCATAACTGGGACAATTATTGCATCAAATTCCAGCTAATGACAGGCGCTTTTATTAACTGAAGTGTGATTCACAGGAGCCTGGGAGTGCTAATATTGTCACCATTAACCCTCACAGATTCATACTTCTAGTACTGTATCCAAGAAACCGAAAAGGAGTATATTTCCCTGAGGGTGAGTCATAGGAGCCTGAATATTGACATTATCTCCATCATATATAAGCAGAATAACAAATGGCAATATTTCATCAGGTTGTTTAACCACCTTTAGGAGCAAGACTTCGTTGACAAGTAGCCCCTGCAGATGTAAAGAAGCGACACCACCAAATACGGTATAGTGATGCTAAGTCGCCACTGCAGATGTAAAGATGTGACACCACCATATACAGTATAGTGATGTTGTTGACAAGTAGCCCCTGCAGATGTAAAGATGCGACACCACCATATACAGTATAGTGATGCTAAGTCGCCACTGCAGATGTAAAGATGTGACACCACCATACAGCATACAGTATAGTGATATTTGGACAAGTAGCCCCTGTAGATGTAAAGATGTGAGATCACCATATTCAGTATAGTGATGTTGTTGACAAGTAGCCACTGCAGATATAAAGATGTGACACCACCATATACAGTATAGTGATGCTAAGTCGCCACTGCAGATGTAAAGATGTGACACCACCATATACAGTATAGTGATGCTGTTGACAAGTAGCCACTGCAGATGTGACACCAGCATATACAGTATAATGATATTGACAAGTAGCCACTGCAGATGTGAAGATGTAAGATCACCATATACAGTATAGTGATATTGTTGACAAGTCACCACTGCAGATGTAAAGATGTGACACCACCGTACACAGTATAGTGATGTTATTGACAAGTCACCACTGCAGATGTACAGACAGTATAGTGATGTTGACAAGTCGCTACAGCAGATGTAAAGATGTGAAACCACCATATACAGTACAGTGATGTTGACAAGTTGCTACTGCAGATGTAAAGATGTGAGACCACCATATACAGTACAGTGATGTTGACAAGTCCCTACTGCAGATGTAAAGATGTGACACCATCATATACAGTACAGTGATGTTGACAAGTCGCTACTGCAGATGTAAAGATGTGAGACCACCATATACAGTACACTGATGTTCCCTTCGGATTCCCACACTCCGAACCATTTAATTACTTTTTTTTTAATGTGAGGAAGAAGGAACCAGGCAACAAGCCCGCAAAACTGTTCCTTCCAAGAGAAAAACAAAATACAAGAGAGAGCCAAATTCGAGATCCGATCATTTCAAGATGCCTGGACACACTACGTTTGAAAGACTGGAGATCATAGGAAGCAGGAAATACAGACAGAGGGAGACAGTTCCAGAGTTGACCTGTTGCATAAATGAAGGACTGGGAGTATCGGTTAACTCTTGCATTAGAGAGTTGGACAGAAAAGGGATGAGAGTTTGCTGCTAGACTGGTGCTACGGGCACGTCGTGGAGGTGGAGGAATGCATGCAGACAGTTCAGAGAAGCAGTGACAATTGAAGTAGCGATAGAAAAGAGATAAAGATGCAACAGTGCGGCGAAGAGAAAGAGGTGGAAGGGAGTCAGTAAGGAGGAGTGTTAATGAGAAGAAAAGCCTTTGACTCCACCCAACTGAGAAGAGCTGTATGTGGGGAGCCTCCCCATACATGAGAGTTGTACTCCACGAAGGGGCGGATAAAACCCCTGTATAGAGTCAACATTTGTGCAAGGGTAAAGAAGGAACGGAGTCGGCTTAGCACACCCAATCTCTTGGAAGCAGATTTTACAAGAGATGTAATATGATCTTTCCAAGATAAGTCCCGAGAAATGAAACCCCAAGCGAGTTCAAGGATGACGCAGGATTAAGCTGAATATTATTAAACATTAGTGGGTATACCTGTGGAAGATTTTGTCGGGTTGATAGGTGCAAAAACTGAGTCTTTGATGCATTAAAAACAACAAGATTATTTTTACCCCAGTCAGAGATACGAGCCAAGTCAGACCTTAGGTGTGCCATAGCCTCATCCCTTGTTTGTTGAAGTAACTGCTGAGATGGATTTGCGGGAACCGAATGGCAAGGTGAAGGGTGGAGTCATCAGCGTATGAGTGGATAGGGTTAGATGTACAGCTTAGAAGGTCATTGATGAATAAAAGGAAGAGAGTTGGTGATAGGACAGAGCCTTGAGGAACACCACTGTTTATAAATCTAGGAGGAGAACGATGGCCGTGACAACAGCGGCTATAGAACGACCAGAAAGGAAGGTAGAGATGAAGGCACAGATAGAAGGATAGAAACCGAAAGAGGGCAGTTTCAAAATTAAAGATTTATGCCAGGCTCGATCGAAAGCTTTTGAGATGTCAAGTGCAATGGCAAAGCTTTCGCCAAAGCCCCGAAAGGAGGATGACCAGGAGCCTGAAAGGTAGGTGAGAAGATCGCCAGTGGAGCGTCCCTAACGGAACTCATACTGACGATCAGAAAGAAGATTGTGATAGGAAAGATGCTTTAAAATTTTTCTACTAAGAATTGACTTGAAAACTTTTGAGATACAGGACGTTAAAGCAATCGGACGCTAGTTAGAGGGTTGTGAATGGTCACCCTTCTTTGGGACTGGCTGAATGAGAGCAAACTTCCATCAAGAAGGAAAGGTACAAGTTGATAGACAAAGGCGAAAGAGTTTGCCTAGGCAGGGTTTAAGTGCAGAAGCACAGTTCTTGAGAACAACAGGAGGAATTCCATCAGGCCCATATGCCATATTAGTATTGAGGCCTGTGATGGCAGAAAATACATCAGCTGAAGACATTTTAATGTCAGCCATGAGGAAGTCAGAGGGGGGAAGTGATGGAGGAACAGCAGCAGAATTGTCTAAGGCAGAATTGGAGGAGAAAGTCTAAACAAAGAGTTCTGCTTTATCTGTAGAAGAAATAGCTACAGAGCCATCAGAGTAGAAAAGAGGAGGGAAGGATGGTGAGGTAGTTGTTAGAAAGGTTTTTGGCAAGGTGCCAGAAGGAGCGGGAAGAATTCGAGTTAGAGAGTTGAGAACATTTATTACGGATGATATTATTTTTAGCAGAGCGAAGAACAGACTTAGCACGATTCCGGGCAGAAACGTATAAAAGATGTGATTTAGGGGTGCTTTGGCTCCGGTACCTTTTATAGGACCTCTCTTTGTTGTGGACAGCATTAGAACAAGCGTGATTAAACCAAGGCTTTCATGCATTAGTCAATGGATATGAGAAAGGAATGTATGCTTCCATGCCCGAGAGAATAACCTCCATATTGCACAAGGCGCACCCAGATGGCTCCCGGCCATGGAAGCAATAATCATTCCAAGGAAAATCAAAGAAGTACTGCCTGAGAGGCCTCCCAATCTGCAGCTCCAAGGTGCCACAGACAACGTTTCTTTGAGGGTCTGCATGCTGTACAGGAGCGATAGGACAGGTTAAGGTGATAAGATTGTGATCGGAGGAGCCCAACGGAGAGAAAAGATTAACAGAGTAAGCAGAAGGATTAGTTGTAAGGAAGAGGTCAAGTATGTTGGAACTCTCTCCAAGGCGGTCAGGGATACGGGTAGAGTGCTGTACAAGCTGTTCTAGATCATTAATGACAGAAAAGGTGTAGGCTTGTTCACCAGGTGGATCAGTGAAAGGAGAGGAGAGCCAAAGGTGGTGGTGAACATTGAAATCTCCTAGAATGGAGATTTCAGAGAAAGGAGAAATGGATAGACTGTGTTTCATCGTAGAAGTAAGATAGTCAAAGAATTTTTGATAGTAGAATTAGGAGATAAGTAAACAGAACAGATATATTTAGTCAGAGAAGGACAGGAAAGCCGAAACCAGAGTGTAGAGAATTAAGAAGAATCGAGTTCAGGAACACGAGAACAAGATAAGTTGTTGCGTATGTATACACAACAGCCACCTTTGGCTTTGAAATGAGTATAGAGAAAGTAGGAGGATACAGAAAAGGGTCTCCTGTCAGTTGCCTCAGAGAGTGAGTTTATGTGGCCAAGATGGTTGACAAACATGGTATATATGCTGTTAGGAGTGATCACACATCTTTCAGACTCTCAGTGGCCACTAATCTGATAAAGTGCTGCCTACTTCTTCCTTCTCCTTTATCATTTTTTTTTCTTGTGTCAGCAGTCTTCTCTTAACACTTCTCCCATTTCCTGTAATTTTTTATCACTCTTCTTTCCTTTTCATTGAGCGACAACCCTAATAGTTTCCTGTAGGCCAGGAAACCATTTACAACCCTGAGTGGCAACTATATAACCATCCCATACATTTTCACTCTACTTGTCAACAAGTGAGTTGGCGGAGGTTTAGTGCCCTCCCCATAAAACAACTTACTCAAAGGCAACGGCCACCCCTTATGGGATTGTGGCGTCTGGGTGTAGATAGGTAAAAGCACCAGATACTTTTATAAGTCTGAAGGTAAGTCAAAGGACCCAGAGAATCACTCAGGCTAACGCCACAAGACTTTATTCAGGCTTAGGCTAAGTCGTTAAGAAAGGCTATATACATCCCCTCCTGTTCCAAAACTCCCTAATGAACTGGATAAAACCGTCAGGAGATGGCAGACGTAAGATGCTAATGCTATTCTATAAATGAAGGGGTTAAGGCGACTGAAGGTTCTGGGTTTCATAGTTTCTTCAGAAATTGGTTAGTATTATAAGTGGCTTTGAAGATTTCACATCATCTCTTGATCTGCACATTAAACCTCATTATCCTCTTGTATGTTATTGACGTAAGTAAGGTTGATGTCATAATAGAAAAACGAAAAAATAATAATGTGCAGTATGCTAAATAAATCGATATGGAAGAGGTTCAGCTAAGTCTACTTCGCCTAAAATTTGACTTATTACTACGAACCAAACTTATTTTTTTTTTTTCCTGTGTAGTCCATTGAATTTCGTTATCTTGTTTAATGGAGATGGAATGAAGCTGAATGGGACAGTGGCGCTAGGATAAAGAAAAGGGACTTTTGCACGTACGTGGAATTTGATATTCCTTTGCACACACACACACACACACACACACACACACACACACACACACACACACACACATATCTATCTATCTAACCATCTATCTATCTATCTATCATTTGGCTTGTCACTCAGTGTAGAGTCACTGAGTGACAAGCCAAACGGTTTCCTGTACACCAGGAAACCATTTACTACGCTGGGTGGTAACCATATAACCAAATTATGGCGCCTGGTGGTTCAGTGAGTAATTATTGCTCTCCAATCGGATTGAGTCGGTGAAGGTTTACATCCAAGGGATGGTTGGGGTTGATTGCTCATGTAATCCCACTCAGGGATGAGTGTGGCTGGTCACCCTCATCTTAAATGTTGGGACCAACTGATTTGCCCCGGACTCCTACGCTCCTCATGGTGCTATGTAGGATTGGATGATGGCTGGATGGATAGATAGATAGATAGATAGATAAGTGTGTGTGTGTGTGTGTGTGTGTGTGTGTGTGTGTGTGTGTGTGCAGAAGGAATATCAAATTCCACGTACGTGCAAAAGTCTCTTTTCCTTATCCTAGCGCCACTGTCCCATTCAGCTTCATTCCCTTTCCATTTAACAAGTATAGATAGACAGATAGATATAGAGAGATAGATAGATGGATAGATAGATATACTGTAGATATACTATATATAAAACACATGGAGAGAGAGAGAGAGAGAGAGAGAGAGAGAGAGAGAGAGAGAGAGAATAAGGATCGGAAATAGAACGAATATTCACGAATGAAAATGTAAAAATGTGTGTTCAGATTAGAAAAGTATCATCAACATAGGTGTAATAGATAAAATACGGATGAGATTAGCATGCATGATGAGGCAAAATATAGAAACAAGAATGGGAATAAAGCCAGTTATTAAAGTTACATCTCGTTTAGTGTGGTGGAATTCAGCTCTTCACAGTTACAATTTTCTCACTTTCTCTGTTTTCCACCATTATATTTCCCCATTGTTTTCGTACGCGATCATCTTTGGTGTTTTTTTTTTCTTAATTTCCTATTGCACCAAGATTTTTGCTTACTTTTCTTTCCGTTCCTCACCATAATTTTGTTTTTAGTCTTTTCTTGTTTACATTATACTTGAGACTGTGGGAAATGTTAGTTCAAATTCTTATACAAACTGTAAAAGTTCATAGAATATCACCATACCAGCCTACTATCTCTCCTAAGGATTGGGTGGCATAAAATCCATAACAAAGACACAAAGTATGAAAGTGGTAGAAACTTGGGCAACACGTCCAGTGACACAGGCCACGAAGTATTTCGTCTCTGGGGTCCTTGCTCCACCTCACAAACCTAACTATCTGCACATATGTTGAGGGCAATGTTACTTACAGATGCGCTTCACATACATCTTACAGGCACACAACCCAGTAATAAACTTTTCAGAAAATATGTATTTCAAGAACATTTTTCTCTCCCTCATAATAAATACATCAGACTGATAACTGCATTAGAGTAACAGTAAGGTTTGTGGGTGGTCATTAATCGTCGACGATAAACATCGCTGCACTTATTTTAATGTTAATGCTAACAATTTACTGCCTTTGCGCTCAGTTTTTAGTATGAAATCGTCAGATAGAGGAAGGGTAGATGAGTCATATACAGGAAGAAAATAATGAGAATCAATGATGGGAACAATGGGGCAGACAGCATGGAGGCGTCGAGGGTGGTGAGAGGGGAAGGGAGAAACTGACACTGCGGTGAGAGGGACGAGGTGAAGGGACACAGCTGAGGGCATGGGAAGAGGGATGTGGTGGGTGAAAATGAGAGATACAAAGGCATGAACAGGAAGGGTGCTGATGATTTGAAAGCATTTTATAACCGGACACACACACACACACACACACACACACACACACAATCAGGCGAAGTGATAAATTTCACATATATAATATCGATAAAAACTGGAACATATTCTTCCTGCTTGCTTAGAAAGAAACGACTATGTCTACTGGTATTATGAATTCCAGACTACATTAGCCCAGTCAATAAATACACGATAAAAAACTGACACATCGTTTGCCACTATAATAAAGAACAAAAAAATTGTGTACGCCTCTCAGGTTGAGAGGGTTGAACTGTCCCACACATTCATTTCATGGTAATAAAGATATAGCTGAACTTGCAGTGCTTACACTGAAAGCTTTACAAACAGTGACAGACTAGACGGCCCTAAGGCAATTTGACAGGAGCAGAACAAAGGAAGAAGTCGTGAGGTGAATTGTCTTTGCTGGCGCTGTCCAGAAACCTTCAGGAAGTTTTGTGCTGCAGAGCTGTGACTGAGGCGCCTTGGGGCAGACTAGGTAATGAGACTGGCGGCCGGGTACCGGGTGGAGAAGGACAGGGAGTGGGGGTGGTGATGGGGGGAGAAGGACAGGGAGTGGGGGTGGTGATGGGGGGAGAAGGACAGGGAGTGGGGGTGGTGATGGGGGGAGAAGGACAGGGAGTGGGGGTGGTGATGGGGGGAGAAGGACAGGGAGTGGGGGTTGTGGGGGTTGGAGGAGGACAGGGAGTGGGGATGTTGGGAGTGGAGGAAAAGGACAGGGAATGGGTGTGGTGGGGGTTGGAGGAGGAGAGGGAGTAAGGGTGGTGGGGGTTGGAGGAGAAGGACAGGGAGTGGGGGTGGTGGGGGTTGGAGGAGGACAGGGAGTGGGGGTGGTGGGGGTTGGAGGAGAAGGACAGGGAGTGGGGGTGGAGGAGGACAGGGAGTGAGGATGGTGGGGGTTGGAGGGCAACAGGCGAAATACTTATAACCAGACTGTGTGGATATGTCAGGGAACCTCATTACCAAGTTATGTGATTATTCTTTGCTTATTTCGATGAAATAGTTTTTATTTTTATTAGTAACCATTCACAACTCGACCAGCCAAGCTGTTTACTGCAGGGCACTTGGTGTTGTCAGCCCCAAAAGCCTCCCCCTCCCTCCCCGAAGAAAAAAAAAAAAAAAAAAGACCTTAAAGAGGTCACTGTATGAGTTTGATTTAGCAATGATAAAGAATTTTTACGTATGAATACCTCTATTTAATCATTTTTGTGAACTTTAGCCATTTTTAAAAGACTTCATGTTAATAAGAACTCGAAACAAGACCATCATGTATTTAATGTAGGTCATTTAAAAAAACTACAGTGTTAAAAAAAGTATCAACTTAAGACTCTGTCAGTATGACTTACATTCCTGGGCATCATCATACTGGACCCCAGGATGGCCCCTACAACAGTTGTCGAGGCTCTATGACGGCTTTACAGGGCTAATATCAGATGGATTTCAGTGTGTTACTGAGTGGCAGAGTTCTTAGGCTGGCCTCTGTAAAGGTCCGGCAATAAAGTAATTAATAATGGGTATATTCAACTCCCTCAAGTCAAAGGCTGTTCCCAGATTAATAAAACTAACGGCATAAAAATATGTAATGAACATGTATAAAAAGTAGCAGTAGTAGTAGTAGTAGTAGTAGTAGTAATTATAATAATAATAATAATAATAATAATAATAATAATATACAACAATAATAATAATTCCTATTATTATTATTATTATTACTATTATTATTATCATTATTATTATTATTATAAAAGAAGGTCATATGGAGTTGGCAGTACTGGAGTTAACGGGTGTGACCTGTATACAGTAATACGTATGCAGCTAATGATGGAAGTTGTGAGAAGACGGAACTAATTCAGATGAGGTGAGAGCAGGTGGACCGAGGCAGCGGTAGTGTTTGTTGTGATGCATTAATTATTCTGATCTCCAGTGACGTAATTTACACTATAATTTTCCTAGCTTCAGCCTACTTGGTTCCTTGCAGCTTTTACTGTATTATTCCCTTTGAATGGAAGAGATCTTGTCTATGTTGAATACATCGTTTGGAAGTAGAGACAATTAACCAAGTAAATACGGCACTGAAGAGGTTAAATAGATTTTACTCCTTGTAATGCTATGGAGCCGATATACACTGACATACACAATACAAAGGAGGGAGAGTTGAGTTCAAAAGTTCCCTGTACATGTGACTGAAATATCAGCTTTAGTAAATAAAGAGACACCACTTATGTAATAATATAGTCTGACTGCTACTAAGAGGCTTCAGGTCGCTCAGGTAGATGTTCCATGACGCAAACTTATAACTGTTGTCATATCCTACATAACATGTCGCCCACTTTACCAGGGGATTTTGAATTCAAGTTTTCAAGCATAACATCTAGGAAAAGTGAAATGAGGATGAATACCGAATGTCAAACGAAACGCAAGAGATGATGGTTGTGCAAAATACTGAAAAACACCAGTCCTTAAGACCAGTGATACTCGCAATATAACCCAAAGAGCAAGACAAGGAGGGAAAAATAGTTAAAAGGCCTGAGAAGAGCAAATAGACTAACTGACCGTCTTATGCGTATGTGCAAGAGAAACATATTGTACAGTGGATAACATACAATTATAGCAAATTATCAACCTGGCGAAGTAGGATATCATTTTTGGCACCTCCCCCTATACGGTTGCGCGAAATTCGACGTGTGTGTGTGTGTGTGTGTGTGTGTGTGTGTGTGTGTGTGTGAGAGAGAGAGAGAGAGAGGGAGAGAGAGAGAGAGAGAGAGGCCAAAATTAGTCTAAATGCTGTCACTGTTAACTCTGTCGTCTGTACAACTGTAGTATTCTATTTCCGTTCATGCCAGATGATGTTAGTTAGCTGAGAGTGTGTCATAGAAACCTGAGAGTTTTAAGACACTTTTCACTTCCTTATACTCTTTTTTTCTTCATTCTGTTTGGCTGTGTTCCTCGTCACTCATCCATTTTTACTTAGCTCGCTCAGGTTCTCACATTTATGTTCACTTTTCACGCCTGTCACTAACCTATTTAATCAGTTTTGTTTGTCTCAATAACTTACTCTGCTGTGTTAATCTGAATCACCTTCTCTTTGCAAGTGACTCTCTCTCTCTCTCTCTCTCTCTCTCTCTCTCTCTCCGCTTGCCTCCAGCCCCAGGAAAACATGTAGGAAAATAGCCAGGATTATGTGAAATTCCTGAACATTGGCAGCGAGTAATGATTACGAAAGGGAAGCTGGTGGAAGGGGGGAGGAAGGGAGAGAAAAAGGCGACGGGGAGGGAAGATGAAAAGCAAGGCGGAGTGGAACAGGAGCTGCTGGAAGGGAAATGAGGCAGAAGAGAGAAACAAACTTTGGAGAGGGTGGAACTGGGGGGAAATATGAGAGGGGAGTATAGGGTGAGAGGCTGAGGAGGAAAACAAATTGGAAAAGGGAAAAGTTGGAAGACTGACGTGGGGGTGAGGGAATAGTAGCGCGAAAGGAGTAACAAGAAAACAAACAGTATAAAGGAACGCAAATAGGAACCGTCCTTTAGAATGGTGGAGGAAATGCAGTTTTGGAAGGCCATACGGAGAAGACGAAGAGTCGTATGCATTCCTTTCAAACATCATTGTTTATTGTTTCGCTCATTTTCGGTTTACTTCTCAACTTACCGGCACTTCCCTTTGAACAGTTCTATTAGTCTCTTTCCTCTTCCTTCCCTGTTCCATAGTCTTCCTTTCCCTCAAGCCCAGCGGTTTTCAACCTTTTTAGGGTCGCGCCCTTTTGGCCTTGGTCCACATGTCCACCCTCCCCTCCCTTCTACCCTCTTCCTGCCACCATCTGACTAAAAACTTATTCTTGAATTACTGTTGTTCTTATTGCTGCGGATATTAACCCAGTTGAATAAAGGCTGAATTAGCCCTTCTCCCGCAGTCCACCATCCCTGTCTTCGGGGGAATGGGGTGGGGTGTTTAGGGATGTTTAAATACCAGGCTCTGAGTCGCCAGGTTTTGAGCCACGACGTGAAGGCGTCCCTCCTCTACCCCTGCCTTGTCCAAAAAAGAGAAATTAGATTCCTATTTTGTTTTTAATTAACTTCTAAACTAAAAGAAATACATATAAGGGATGGATAGCACACAACACTTTAAAATATTTGATAGCGATTTCTTGCTACTGATCTTGAATGCGAGGCCTCGTGTCAGAGAGAAAAATTCATATCACCATAGTATTCACGTTTCTTTTTTTTTTTCTTTCTTTCTTTTTTTTTCTGTATTTTGTTTTGAGAGCGACCAATGCGGTAAACATGTCCTCAGAAAGATACTTGTTTATGGACATTGATAGTTAACAAAATGCACCACTTTAACACAACACTGACACAGGAAAGATCATAAACATTGCCAAATGGTCAGAATTACCACCACAGCTTTATCAATACCACCAAATGGTCATAAACACCACCACATGGTCATAAACACCACCACATGGTCATAAGCACCACCACATGGTAATACACAGCACCACATGGTCATAAACACCACCACATGGTCATAAGCACCACCACATGGTAATACACAGCACCACATAGTCATACACACCAGCACATGGTCATACACACCACCACATGGTCATAAACACCACCACATGGTCATAAGCACCACCACATGGTAATACACAGCACCACATAGTCATACACACCAGCACATGGTCATACACACCACCACATGGTCATACACACCACCACAAGGTCACAAAGCACCACAATAACTCATAAACATCACAACATGGTTCTGGTCATGAACACCACCACATGGCCACACAACACCACTTGGTCTTGGTTACAAACACCACCATTTGATAATAATAATAACAAACATCATTTTTTTTTATGTGACCAACTCTGGGCATAGGCTTCACAGCCTGCTATCAAGGCCCAGTAGTCCTCCTATATACCATACACCTCTACATGTCACCACTTCGGCGCTAACACCCACCGTCCATATTGAATACACGCTAGGGCTGTTTCATACAGGACTGGTGTATTGGTATTAGCGGGGGTATTTTTACGACATGTCGGCGGGTCTTCTGGTAGGTCAGTAAAGTCTGTTTTTATTAAATTCAAATCCTTAAACTGTTCCCTGCCCCAGCGGAGGTTTGAACCTGGGTCCGTTAAGACTGCAGGCCACCTGTCTACCGATTGAGTTTGGTTATAAACACCACCGAGCATCACCACACCGACATTAATAATTACCATCTCTTGGCCATTAACACCATATCGTCATAAACAGCAGATAGTTGTATACACCACTGAATGGCTACGGTCATGATCGTAAATATCACCACATTATCATACACCCCATCTCATGATCACAGACATCATCACAAGTTTACAAACATCATCACATGGTCATAAACACTGCCTAATGGTCAAACACACCACCACATGGTCATGAACACCACCTCATAGAAATTAACATCACCACATTGTAATGAACATCACCACATAGACCAAAACACCACTACACGGTCATGTTCATAAACATATCAACGTGTTCATAGTCATACACAATACCGAATGGCCATGGAACATTGCCACTTGACCACAAACATTAATACAGCACCTCGTCATAAACATCAAATCAACACATACTTGTTCGTTATCATAAACACCACAACATGGTGGTAAAACAGCACCCCACAGTCACAAACATCAAACCAGCACGTATATTTGCAATCTCTTTAACATTTTTTCAACTTTTGTCCTTGTGAAACACTAATTTCCATTCTTTCAGTTTACAGACGTACCAAGAGTTACTGTTTTAACTCATATAATTGTCAGTCAAGAAACAAATACGTGTGTGAGACCGGAAGTTCTTACCTGAGGACGTGGCAGCGACTGTCACTTGAAGTTGTGTAATTTCAAATATATAGCGAAAATGGCAAGGCAGATTTGTATCGACAAGGATCGAAAATCAACTTGTTGATGTTCAGGCTTTAGCAGCTTGGGTGTAGTTCATCCTACAATACGAGACTTGTTGGTATCTTTATCCTCTCTAAAAGATCAAAATAATTTAAGAGGGAAAAGAATAATAACAAAAATAATAGTAGGACGGTGACCAGGCAACAAAAAACGGAAGAAACCAATTCACTACTCAGACACAAGGAGTAATTTGTATTAATGAGCGGAGCTGAGGCAGATTATGATACCGAATTAAAATCAAAGGGTCATCGTGACTCTCTCTCTCTCTCTCTCTCTCTCATTCAGACCACTCATTATTTTTCCTCTTGGTCTTCGTGCCCCCCTGAGAAACTGCTCACTCCCCCGAGGTTGACAACAACTGCTTTAGCCTAAGTCAGTTTATATCCATTTTATATTCGGCTTTGGTATATGAAACGAAGGTGAGTTGTTCTCGGTACAGTGCTTCGAGCCTCAATTCCCTCAGACCGGTAAAGGCAATCATTACCCGGGAGAGAGTGGAGCAGTGGCGGTGGCAGGAGGTAGAAAATAGCTGGTGTATCTCTCTCTCTCTCTCTCTCTCACACACACACACACACACACACACACACACACACACACACACACACACACACACACACACACACACAGGTTAATACAAGATGAGCCCTTGCTCCAACCAAGGTCTCTCAGGCATCGTCCTCGATTACATTTTTTCAATAGTTTTCATACGAAATGCATGTCTTGGTTTCACCGATAACACCGCTATTATCCCAGAAGTCAAAAGAAACTTTCTGTTCTTAGGCAGTTATGCACTTACAAAGATGGATAGCTTTCATTTACCGCTCTGATATCGGTGAGTTTGTTTGGCCAATATAGTCCTGCGGTTAAGAACTGTTATAGCAACCAGCAACTTTGTTCATTTGCACATCTAGGTTGGGAAATTATATTTAACATACATGGCATGCTCGAAGACATATAAAAAGAGATGGCTTTGACGATACTACCTGCTACGCGGCCCCCGAGATAATCACTAACCCAAACTTGACATGGACCTGCACTGACATACCAAGCAAGCCCATGCGAAATTTCTGCTCATTGCACCCACCGGTATGACCTGGAGAGGGTTCCCACTGTCTGGCGGAAAATCGGGCACAAAAGTGTGCATGGCTTGCGCGCAAATGATTGCACGCCGACGTTGTCGGCTCATCATTCCTTGTCTTTCGATGTATGGCACGACGAAATCCGAGGGGGGTCGAATGTGGACACACACAAATCACGTTTATTCGCTTAATGTATTACGTTATCAAAATGATTTTTGCCCTTTCCTTTGTGATTTATATAGGAACTTTATTGTTTGGTAATTTTTCTCTATAATACGCGACATCAAGAGAAAATAAACGATAACACGGCATGCTTCCCTTCCATACTACTCTTAATAATTCTTCCTCTGACATGTTACCTTTATCCTCTGTCTAACCATTTCTTTACTTGTTATTTTCATTATATAACTTCGTTTCCGCTCTACTCTCTTTTTCTCTCAGTAGAAACTGAACACTGATTTCTCTTTCCCTCTTGCTATTTCATGCATTTTCTTTAATTCCCCTCTTCTCCTGGTTTACACTCATTCCTTCAAAGTCATATTTTTTCCTTTTTTTAAGTACCTCTCCTTTATCAAAGAATTTGTTTCTTTCCAGGCCCGTCCAAAATCTCTCTCTCTCTCTCTCTCTCTCTCTCTCTCTCTCTCTCTCTCTCTCTCTCTCTCTCTCTCTCTCTCTCTCTCTCTCTCTCTCTCGTCCTTTTGACTTTCCTCATTTTTTGTCTTTTTATGTTCAGTACTTCACAATAAGCTTTCCTGCCTCATTAATTATATCGCAACACACAGTGTGTACCAGATCTTCGTTTACCATCTTTCTGACGTCCACAGTTTCCTCGAGACAATAGCTGTCTTGTAGGTCAGCGTTCTGCAACCGTTTTTACTTCACCGAGCGTTATTCAATTTGTTGAGCTCTTACAGCACACTTAAAAAAAAAATAATAATACTTAGCACGATAAGTATCAGCATCGCAAAGATGTTCTTATCTAAGTCATTAGGGAAGGAAGCCACAATTGGTAGGTGTATAGTCCCGAGTATTTAAAGTAACGTAATGATTTTTTATGTACAAGGAATTTAAAAAAAAATATATGAAATAAAGATTACTTAGAATACATGCACTATTTTGCACTGGCATACTTCACATGGGATAATTTATCAAAGTATTTTTTTCTCGGAAAATATAATCAGCAGTTTTACCGAGAGAGGTTATTAAATGAACATTTTTACTAAAATTTATATTTCCATTGACACGTAGAATAAAAATTATCAATTAAATTTTCTCTAATAATAATGTAAAAGTGTTTTGCCCAGATAAAAAATGGATGTGATACTCTCATAGAAAAGTAATGAGAAATTTGTTCATATTTTGAGAAGCATCTGGTGCTTAATATATAGTTCTCTTATAAAGAGATTTACACGAAGTTCCTTACAGGCTGGCTTGAGATTTTGTTATTTATAAAAGCTTAGTTAAAACTAATGTTGCTGTTGTTGTTGATTCTCTCATTAGAGGAGACCGGGCCTTGCGTAGCCCGGTTGGTGGTGGTTGGCTTGAGTGGGGTAAGGGGGAAGACAGGGCCTGGGGATTGCCCAGCACACGACCTGTCTCCTGGCTGAGTTTGTGGTGTGTGTGATTAAAACTAATGTTGTTGCAAATGACAATATCACGTCGACTTTACACTCGGAGATCGTTGTGTATTCTCTCTTCCGCTTTACACATGTGTTTAAGGGAACTTTACGGAATTTCAATTTGAGGTCACAGTAGTTCTTAATATCCACAGGTTCCTCTCGTGACTTCAGAGAGATGTAACCAACTGATGCCTCAGCAGCTGAAGCATAAAGGATCACGAACCGAATCAAACTGTTATGTACAACACAAGAGCTTTCTGCTGAGATATTTCTTCAGAGTTAATACCCCAATGTCAGAGTAAACTCTTATAATAACACTAAAGCATCAGCAGCGAATGCCCCTACATATGCAAGACTCAAGGGCCAAGGTGATTTCACGCACCAAAACGTTCTACATTTGTCCGAATGAGACAGTTCTTGGCGACGGTTTCTTAAGTAGCCTCCTTGTTTTACAGAAATATAAGAAAATGAACAGAGATTTTTGATATATCTGTTTACTTATTTCCAAACCTAACTTATGTATGCCATGAATATATTAGCATTAGTGTCCGATAAATATATTAGAGAGAGGAGGGTAATGTACCATGGCACACCAGGAAGCCAACAGCGGCACACTGGTTGCGGTGCACTGCTTTAGATGGTACGGGGACTACGGAGCACCTCTTCCTTGGCGATTTATTGTTATATTACTCCTTAGTATTTCTTGTTAGCTGCTGACTTCTTTATGATACTGGCAAATTATGATCAATAATATACAAGTGCTTTTAAAGTGTAATGTACATAATAAATAGCTAAGGATGAGGTGATACGTAATCTCCAGTTCCACTTTGAATACAAGTGTTCATGTAATCATAGGCACATCCACAATTTACAGTTGCCTTTTGGGTGTGGCAGAAATCTCATGATGCCACCGGTGGCTTCAGTTAGTTGCCTCCCATAGTTTTCAATGGAGCCTTTAAACGAGGCCACTGCGGTTGCCCGGCCGGCAACCAGCTCCTGGCGGTGGCTCGCACGCGCAACTAGTGTCCGCCACTGGCGGTTGCTGCCATTCGCTGTAAATCATTTTTTCAAATCGGAGCATTCATTCGGCGCCACCAGTTGCCTGCCCCTTCACACTGGGCCACCAATGGAGGCCACTGGTGGCGGCCACCGGTGGCCTCGTGTGAAAGCGGCCTAAGACAGTCATTTTCAACCGCGGTGACCAAATTTCATTCACCTTATCCAAGCAGTTTTTATTTTACACAGGCCACTGGTGAAAGCAAAATAATGCGTCTTCATCCTACAGCAGCACCTCTACGTGATTAACATCATAATTTCTTGTTGATTTGTTACTCCTCTGCATTGAATTTTTGGTTAAGTAAATAAAGAAAGAGTAAAACTATCCTGGGGAGCTCTTGGCTGAGGTAAAGAGTGGTCCGATTTAGCTGACGTGGGTCACTGTTGATTAAAATGAGATTAAAAGAAAAAATGAATCAAGGTATGTCAAGTTTTATACATTGTTGTTGTCGATGTGAAATGTGAGGGCCCTTAATATGTACAATTGTTTATTTTTCTTATAATGCTAATGTAATAACGGCTCAGCATTGTTATTATTATTATTATTATTATTATTATTATTATTATTGTTGTTGTTGTTGTTGTTGTTGTTGTGTTGTAGTTATTGTTAATGTTGTTGTTGCTGCTGCTGCTGTTGTTTTTGTTGTTGTTGTTGTTGTTGCCATTAGATGGTGTGGGGAAATGGTTACTTCTCAGAAGTTGCTGTGCAAGAAAACAGGCTGCCACAGATTTTGTGTCAACCTGTGTGTAATTCACCGGGTCGGTCAGGATCACTTGATGGTCGTGATCGTCAGTTTTACCCTCCCGGAAGGGAGCTGAGAGCTCATATAGTCCGATCTAAGGGCAAGGCTGTGACCTTCACACACGCACACACCCGATCCCTTGCTCAAGGGGGACAGTACCCACCCACTTCGTCAGTGAAACTTTTCGCATCCTGGGCGAGGCTCGAACTCCCGTCTACCACATGGCAAGCGAGAACGTTACCACTGAGCCAGCGAGGTGTGTGTGTGTGTGTGTGTGTGTGTGTGTGTGTGTGTGTGTGTGTGTGTGTGTGTGTGTGTGTGTGTACATTGATGCGTATTATGTATGAGCGGCTTCATAATGCTGCCTCCGTTCGTGGAAAGTCATTCCAAAGATGACTTTTTTTTTTTTTTTTTTTTTTTTTTTTTACGGAAGGTGAACTGAGGAAGGAAAAAAAAAAACATGATTTCATGCACCAGATTACAAATGTCCTCCATTCACAAGAAATCTGGAACAGTTGGACTTAAACAGCCATACATTGAAGTTTGGGGGGGGAAACATCCTGGGGAAGCGAGTTCCAAAGAGATGTAGATCAGAGAATAAAAGAATTCTGATAGGCAGAAGTTCTGCAATATGGCAGTGTGACAATCCAGTCATGAGCTCTACCAGATGCCCGTGTAGCAAGGGGGAAGGCATGGCTAAGTGGCACAATGGATGCAACTTCGTCTGAGCATTTGCCATAGAAGTATCTGTAAAATAATGCAGTGGAGGTAACATTCTTTCTCACTTGTAGGAAGGTAGTTCATTTGTAATAGCAGGTTTTTTTCTTAAATCCTAACAGCTTTGCTATGAATTTTGTCCAGTTGTTTTAGTGCAACCTCTCCACATCCACTCCACAAGGGTGAGCACTATTCCAGCTGAGCTGATAGCACACATGACTCGTGTAAATATTATAGCTGACTGCTCGTCAGTGAAGAAGTTGCGGATTCTGTACAATAATCCAAGTTTCTTTGAAGCAGTTTAGTGAGTAATCTAACACTGGAGGTCCAGCTGAGGGCATTGTTACGTGAAACACCGAGATTTTCAGTACTTTTAGATAGGAGTATTATAGTCTCTTTGATTGACCTGTACAGCTGAGATGCATGGGCTGAGTAGGGTGTGTTTGATTCGCGGCTGCTAATTGGTCGCCGATGATGTAAATCTACAGCTGTTCTTATTTTAGCATATATATTTATATTTGTAAACCATTTATAAGCAGCCAGTTGAAATGTGGAATAATTTCCGAAGCTAAAGAGACCAAAATTAGCTTTAAATGTTTACCGTTATCAAAGAAAATTAAAGCTGATTATAAAGTTTCATAAAACGACGAGTGACGTATGAAGTAAATTATCCACCCACGGTGTACACCCACGTCCCCATAATTGCACTGCATCCATCCACGGTGTACACCTACGTCCGCATGTTGCACTATAATATCCACCCAGGGTGTACACCTACTTTCTCATGTTGCATAACAATACGTGCCTGCATTTGCTTTAATGATATCATCGTCGGTCAATCAGCAGCCGCTTATCAAACACACCCTACTTGTCCCATACAACTCAGGTGCACAGATAAATCAAATAGACTATAGTATCACTGAATACAGGAATCAGGCAATATCTGTCTATTGATAAACTGTGCTGTATATACTTGGTTTTCCTAGCATTCAGTAAGACAGTGTTATATTGTCGTCGTTCAGTGATCTTAGACACTGTAAGTATTGATTAATGGACAGTGCTGTTCTGAATTGTGTGTTAGAGAAATTAAACTTTGTGAATGGGTGTTTAAGTGTGAATGAAATCTGAAGTGCTGAGTCATCTGGATATGAATGGGTGGGATTATGGGTCACAGATAAGAGATCATTAATGTGAAATGGAAATAGGGTTGGATCCAAAACTGATCCTTGAGGCACGCCAGCATTAATAGAGTGAAAATTGGAATACACATCATCCATTTTTACACTTACCTTTCTGTCACCGAGATTTGAGGAAATCAATGGAACAAAAGATGATAGGCCATAGCAAGGGAGTTTGGACAGCAGAGAACTGTGCCACACTCCTTTAAAAGTTTTAGAAATATCACGGGCTACTGCATGGTTTTCTCAGTATTGGTCAGTTGACTGATGGATGGTATGAGTCAGGAGACTGAGTATTTCAACAATGGATCTTTCGTGGAGAGAACCATACTGTCTGTGACTAATTAGGTTGCTGAATTCAAGATGTTTAACAATGTGATTATTAATATCAATCTCAGATACTCTACCAAGTGAAGATGTGACAGCTATTGGTCAGTGCCCCAGAGGACTCAATTTCTTTGGAACTGAGTGGATACTGGCTTCTTTCAAAGAATTTGGGAATGAAGATGTACTTATCCATAGTCTGAACAATTTAGCTAGAACAGGAGTAAGTTCTGGGGAACACTTTCTCAAAACTATTGGAGGAATTCCATCTGGCCTGGAGCTATGTTGGTTGGTAAGTTGTCTAGAATGAATTTGCGTATCTAGTCTGTATCTTAAATGGACCAATTTCGGGAGAGTCAAGATCGACCCATTCCGAAAAGGGTCGAAAAGACCCGAAAGGCATGTGTTAAAAGTATGTGGCCTTTTTAATCTGAGTACGTTTTTGGTCGACTCTTCGTTCCATGGTATAAATGTAGATTCTTTTAGGTTTCCAAATCATCTCAATTTGCCGCAAACATATTTCAGTTACAGCTGGCCTAAGGATATTAAGCGTCGTTGTCAGTGTTACACGTACGAAATATATTAAAATGCTTATAAAACTATATTTTTCAGTGTTACATAATCTGGGCATGTGGTTCGAGTTGCAGGTTTTGTGCTCAAGCTTACTAATTATTATTGTGGGTCTGTATCATACTGTAAACTACCTTACATCTGAACACATATCAGTATGAACGACAAAAACGGATTGTTATAATGAAGGCTTTATTCTTGTTGGCTTTGAGGTTTCGCCAGACTTCGTCCTCAGAGTTATACTGTGTTTTGTATTATACACATGAATATCTTACTGTATGTTATCGATACAAACTATGCCAGCATTATCTTCATCATCTTCATCTAATCCTGTGTTGTCCCATGAGCAGCGTAGGAGGCCGGGGCTAGGCAAGTTGGTCCTGACATCCAAGATGAGAATGGCCAGCCTCACTCAACCCTGAGTGGTATTATCTGAGCAATAAACCCCAATCATCCCTTGGACATAAACCTGTACAAGCTCAATCCGATTGGAGCGCCTTAATTGCCCACTAAACCACCAGGCGCCATAAAATGGTTATAATTATGGTTACCACCCAGCATAGTTAATGGGTTTCCATGTGTACAGGAAACCATTTGGCTTATCACTCAGTTTAGAGTCACCCATACGCAGAAGGAAGAGGAAAGAATGAAGGAAAGAAAGGCAGAAGAGGGAGTGTTAAGTCACCCGTAGGCAGAAGGATGAGAGAAGAATGAAGAGTAAAGACAGAAGAAGAAGGAAGGAACGAAGAGGAACGAAGAGAGGAAAGGGCAGTCACCCGAGAGCAGCACTATATCGAGTGAATGGATGTTTTTTTTTTTTTTTTTATGTGTCCGACTCTGGGCAAAGGCTTCAGGGCCTATATCTTGGGGGCAGTAGCCTATCCCAAGGCCCAGTAGTCCTCCTACACCTCCACATGTCACCACTTCGGCGCTAACACCCACCGTCCATATTGAATACATGCTAGGGCTGTCTCATACAGGACTGGTGTATTGGTATTAGCGGGGGTATTTTTACAACATGTCGGCGGGTCATCTGGTAGATCAGGAAAGTCTGCTTTTAATGAAATTCAAATCCTTAAACTGTCCCCTGCCCCAGCCAGGATTCGAACCTGGGTCCATCAGGACTGCAAGCCGCCTCTCTACCGATTCAGCCACCGCCTCCCCCACCTACCACTAATGTCAACTGATAAATTAATAAAAAAAATATTAAAGTGTATTATGCAAAACTCATCACTTGTGCTGATGTTGTACGGTGTCGTGTGCTAACAAGAATAAGAGTACTGTTAAATACGATCTGTTACTTTCTAGAACAAGTCTCCAGTAAAGAGGAAGATTAAGAGTAACGTCTTCGAGTATGACGCACAATATTCGAATATATATTCAAATACCCAACTGTAGTACTGGGTAAAGAGGGACATAGGCTCAAGTAAACTTTGTCCAACAGTCTTACTGGCTCGAGATTCAAGCTCAAAGTCTTTTAGAAACGAGTCGGATATGTTACCATTGCACTTCCGACATACCCTTCCCGCCTGCTTTACTAATGAGTGCGTCTCGAATTCCGATCTATCTTCCTTTTTGCCAATATTTCTCCCTGACCCTATGTTATTTTCCTGTGCGTGTCCGCGGGTCACCAACTCTTGGTAAAAATGCTCTGGCAAATATTTAGTTTATATATATTTCGTTTCATGTTGAAGTATGGTAGTGCGCCGGTGGAATGCTCGAATGAGGTCGTTCATATTCAGTGCTTCCCATGTGCAGTCGGCGACAATATTTCGCCTATTACTTCACGTTTTATGCTTATCAGTTTGCTCTGCTGGCTAATATTCCATAGCAGAGAGATGCTTGGAATTTCTGTTAGTCCATCGATGATTTTCTTTCATACTGCAAGTCAGAGAGGAAAGTGACGGGCAGGCTGTGTGTGTGAACTAGACACATTAGAGTGCCAGACAAATTTTTGTTTCTGGCTGCACTGTCCATGCAATACAAACAGAATAAATTAAGGGAAACATGAATATTGTCAGCTTTGTTGAGGAAGTATTTTATTTACAAGTATCAGTCTAACAGCCCCGTAGACAACTATCAACGCTTTGTTGTAGGTTATGAATTGTAAATTGATTGCGTCTGTACAGAAAATATCAGGTTTCATTTTTGTGCGTCTAGAATATTTGACGTCTTTCACCAACAACAATAATACAAACATTAAAGCAGTCAGTAATAATCATTACAGTATTGCTCTTGGGCTGTTAGTTACTAACAACAAACTACCTTACATGAGATGGAAACCTCTCCTGTCTTTTTCTAACAACTGAACAATATTTGGATTATAGGGACAATAATGGTAATAGAAAGTTGTGTAGGATTTCATCAGCGCCATTATCATTATTTTTTCCCATATCTTGGATGAGGTATGATCAAACACAAGGAAAAAAAGCAATTTAACAATCAATAACTTGTTGAATCCTTCACAAAATACCATAAAACCCAATAACAATATCGTTCCCTGCAGGTTGCAAGACACTGACACACGCTTGTCGTAAAGTGCACAAGCCAACAAGGACAAACAAGGCAATAATTCCCACAACTTACAGAGGTGGCGCCGGAGTCACACACTTAACACTTACGTGATTTCTTTCTCTTCTGTCTCACACCCTCTTGATCCATTTCATCCACAGTATATTTCATATTTTTCTTCACTTCTCTTTTTTTTTTTTTTTTTTTTTTTTTCATATTTATTGTCGTTTTCCATGTTTCTCTCCATCTATTAATTTCTCGACTTTTTCACCATCTATGCATTTTTCCTTTTCATTCCATTTCCGTTTTTTATGTTTCTTCTTTCACAGCGTAACTAATTTTACTTTCACACCATCTTTGATTCAGTTATCATATAATAATATTCATGTTTGCACAATTACTCCTACGTTATCATATATAATAATAACCCTATACAAATATTAATAGCAACTTTCCATCTAAAATAATGGCTTAATTTACGCACCAGCGACCCATTCATCTGTGGTCCATTTCAGGCCAACGTTCACATTTATTTCTGTGATACTTGTCTTAATGAAAAGCAGTCAGTTTAAACTATGAATGCTATTGCACGTGGCCTTAGATATTTCACAGCACCTTTTCTTAACGATGTGTTATTCATACTACACTTTAATAGTCTCTTGTTTGCTATTAATATGCCATTAATGGCGACAAATTTTGCGCCAGTAACATACAGGAGTATATATAAGCATAATTTCCAAAAACAAATCGCTAAGCAAGAGGTGTTACGGAACTTAGAATACAACCTATATCAGATTAAATAAAGCCAAAAAATTAAGAAGGTTCCTCCAACACATGCTTAATCACTCATCACTGGCACGATTATCACCACCATCAGTCACCACTAAACTAACACTTTCCCAGCCACGTCGGTTTCACTATTATTATTATAACTATTATTATTATTATTATTATTATTATTATTATTATTATCGTTGTTGTTATTGTTGTTGTTGTTGTTCTTCTTCTTCTTCTTATGATTATGATGATGATGATAATGATGATGATGATCATGATGATGATGATGATGATGATTATTATTATTACATTACTACTATTATTATTCTAAATTCATAGCCCTGCGTCAGTTTTGCTGAGTAACAAATAACACTTTTTCAAGGTAATTAAAGGTGGCTGATTCCGAACATGGCTTCAGTTTTTAGCTGGCACGTCACATTAAGCCACAAAATAGTAGGTCATATTCTATTGGGAAAACTCGATTTAGTTGCATGACTCTTGCAATTGCTCATTACTTTTCATAGTTCTGTTAACACTTCATGTTTTCTATACTACTTTTATTGACCATCATATATTTTTATATTTATTATATTGTTATTCTTATTACTTCTGTTAAATATTGTGAGTTGCTGTAGTTGCTCAGCTCTCTCAGTGTTACTGT